>NC_045439.1:22134092-22184201 GCF_002776525.5 Piliocolobus tephrosceles
TCTTTCTTTCTTTCTTTCTTTCTTTCTTTCTTTCTTTCTTTCTTTCTGACAGAGTCTTGCTGTGTCGCCCAGGCTGAAGTGCAGTGGCACAATCTGGGCTCCCTGGAAGCTCCGCCTCCCAGGTCAACACCATTCTCCTGCCTCGGCCTCCCGAGTAGCTGTGACTACAGGCACCCACCACCACACCTGGCTATTTTTTTTGTATTTTTAGTAGAGACAGGGTTTCACCGTGTTAGCCAGGATGGTCTCGATCTCCTAACCTTGTGATCTACCCACCTAGGCCTCCCAAAGTGCTGGGATGACAGACGTGAGCCACCATGCTCGGCCTCTATTCTCATTTTCTTGGTATCTGCCACTCATCATTGCTTAAAAGATTATCTTCTATGGTAAACAGCCAGCTGTGATGAGAGCAATGCAGTTAAGTTTATGTCCTGAAATAGAAGAACATTCACAAATTATGATCCCAGAGCAGGATAATAAATGGCTATATGACCAGGAATGCTAAGAAAAAGACAAATTAAGAGGTTTCAATGAGATTAAAGAAAGGACAGAGATAAGTATGCTGAGGGCAAGGTTACGGTATCTGGTCCACAGCAAAACGTCTATGCCCTTGCTTGATACAGGGAGATTGTAAATCAGAATCTGGGAAGGGTAGTTTCTCCTTCATGACACTTATACTTTTCAAATTAAAAGATCAGAAGTCAGGAAAAATCACAAAGAATCATGAACTGAAGAGACAGAGCTGGGTGAGCAGGAAACAGCTGTGATATGGCCAACCCAGGAAATCTTGGGAATTCCCAAAGGAGGAAATTATCTTCTACCATCAGTATGTTTCATGAGACTTAATGCAGAATTACTTTTCACTTGGAACTAGCCTTGAACTTGGGAGAGGAAACAAGTAAATTTTCGTTTCATACTGAATGTGAAGCTAAAAGGAAATCAAAACTGAAGCATAGAATAATGCCTTAAATATTTGCAGTTAAAACTTGAGTGAGGTTAAACGGACTCCTTTTTATCACATTTATATTTTTACCAGATTTATTAGTTACTTAGTTATCCGTTTTTCCTCCATTAATGCTTTTCACTAATTATGGAGCTGGCTCAGAATTTTGCTACGTAGATATAGTGTCTGCAATATCTTAACAATATGCTTTATTAGAAACATTATGCGGATAACCTGTTTTAATCCCATTTCTGCCAATTTTGCCTCTCTCGGCCTTTTTTTTTTTTTTTTCATGTGTGAAATGGGAATAACATAATGATGTCAAAGGTAAGTGGAAATTATTTGAGATAATTTATATCAAAAGCTTGGGCTTATCAAGAACTTCCCACATTCCAAGCACTGTTCAGTGTATAAAGAAAACATATGAGAAACTTGGCTTTGAGGCATTTATATTTCATACTTGCAAAATGTTTTCCTTTTTGATCTTGAAATTAGTGAAGTTTTCCAGGGCACTGTCTTTACTTTATGACCCCCATTCTCCTGGAGCTAGCTAAACGCACAGCAAATAACAAGTATTCGACAGAATAACTTTGAGTTGCTCTGTGTCCTTGTGAGGTAAATTGGGAAGCTGTATAATTTCTGTTAACCAATCCAAAGAGGCCAATACAGGTTATCAAGGGTCACACAACAAGGTTATGGTGAAGGCTGGTCAGAAACACACTCCTTCAGATTCTGAAATTAACAATCACCCATACTCACTCTACTCATGCTTAATTTTATGGGAAGATACCTCAGCAGAAAGGCAGCATTGAGAAATTTGGGCTTTGGAAGAGATAAACATATCATCTTTGTTTTAATGATGAATTGCAATAGAGAATTCCTAAGATAAGCATCTCCCATAAGAAGGCACATTGCTCAATCTGGTGAGCAAATGTGCAGACAGTGCATGAAACTCAATTCTGTCTCTTTATGCATTCAATACCCCCAAGACCTCCAATTAGGCAGTTTCCTCCCTGCTAATGGGTAAAATTCGTAATGCTTTATGTAAAACTTGAAAACAAAATTAATAATTCACAACTGTGTTCTAACTGCTACTTAAAACTTTATAAACTGTACTTTAGGCACCTAATGTTCAGGCTATAAATGCTATCTTATTCATAGGGAATATACATGTATATATTGGTCCTTTAAAATTATTTATTCATTGAAAATAAAATGCAGGTCCTTTTGCCTATACTCCATGTGGCATACATATACTGGACAGAATATAGTTCTGAGATCAGAAGGGTTGTAAGCCATTTAATTTGAATTACACTTTTATTTAGCTAGTGCAGAATAAAATTGGGAAGAAAAGTGATAATCTTTTCCTCTGTCTTATTTTAATTAAAATGCACATATAAGATTTGATCTGAGAAATTGAAGACACTTTAGAGTTCATCAAGGTCACCCTCCCACTCAGTGCAGAAAGGACCAGTATAATAGTTTTGGTAGGTGTTCATTCAGCTTCAACTTCAACTCTTTAAGTGTCTTCTTAGCTCACATATGCCATTTGGACAGGTCCTAATGGACTCTTCTTCAGCATATTGAGATAAGTTGAATTTACTAAACCAGGTATGGTTCTAAACAAAGAATTGCATGGAACGTCTAATTCTTTTTCCATGTAGTCCTCAGCTATGTTGAGAAAATTGCTGTGTCCAATCAAAACTCTTTTACAGTGAACTTTTTCAAATTCTTTCAACTATCCCTCCTAATATGCTTTTCAGATGTGTTTATCTATCTCGGTTTCTCTAACCAGGTATTAAATACTTCTTAAAATCATCCAGAATTGAGCACAATTTTAGGTGTGCTGTAACCATGTACAGAATATTATGCCAAGCTATATTTGTATGTCAGGAAACAATTTTTTTTTTTGTAATAATTCAGCCAAAAATAATTTTCACCTTTTTTGACCACTATATCACACTGTCTTCTTTTTCTGAGCATGTCAAGGGAAAGTTAGTAGAGAATTATTCTCCCTCTCTCTGTAGTGGTGTAATGATTTTCTTAAATCTATAGTAGAACTTATTTACTTTGCATTTATTTTGTTTGAGCTGATTAAGCCAGTGTTTTGACATCTAGAAAGCAGGTGTATATCAAATCAGAGTACCTGCTCTATTGGAGTCTGCTGCCTAGATTGCAATCTGGTTCTGTCACTTACCTGTGTATTAGTGGGCAAGGCAATTGGCTCACTAAATTTATTTATCTATAATAGAAGAATGATAATAGTAGCTATTCATGAATGAGATGAAGTACGTGGGTCTTTAGCTTAGTGCCTGGCACATGAAAATTTTTGTAAAATCTTAACTATTATCATTGTTGTTATTAAAGTTACTTGCTGTCAAAACAAACATGGTAACAGGTACAAATACATAGCTTTTATATATTGTTAAGTTGTAGTAAAAATTGTGCACAGAGATGGACTAAGCACAGGTTAGAGTCTATCTCTCAAATTGTTACTAATATCTTTTGGATTATTGGCCCATTTGAACCCCAACTAAATTGATGTTCAGAATAAATTCTTCTTATGCAATAGTTGTTGCCTGCTGAGGATCATAATATTCTTTTTGGATCATTTGTATAAAATGTATTTTGCAATATGTATATTTTGTTAGGAAGTAATGTCAAGTTCCTTAAATTTTAGCTTTAGAAATCAGTTTTCTCCAATTTATAAAACATCAGAAATATATTTATTTGTTCCCAGTTTTATCATATGTCTCCCATCTGCTCTTCATTTTTAAAGATCACACTGGCATTTTAAAAAGTTTTATGCATTCGTTCAACACATATTTTTTGAACTATACTATGATAATGAAAGTTTCCCTATTTTAAACGAATTAATGGTCCATGAGACAAACTGAACATGATCTTGCATTTTAACTTCCAATTTATGTATTATAATAAAAGCATGAATAAGAAGATAATTACTTATCTTGGTAAGATTTTCAGCCCCCGATATCTAATTTTCAAGAATCTTGAGTTGGCATTCATTAGAAATACTAAGGTAATTCCTATACATATCTTAACCTATTATGAATGCAATTTCTTCATGAGACCATGTTTTTTCTTTAGCAGCCCCATGAGCTAATCCTTATTGATAAATCACTTAGAAGAAGAATCATTTTCAGTAGTTTTAAGCTTTCCTTGTCACCTCTTAAGTACGTCTGCCCAGAGTGGATCTTTGCACTATGACATCATCTATGAAGCTCTATTTTATTATCACATGGTTTAAATATTTCAGCCTTTTTGCTTATAATTTTATTAGAAAATATATCATATGTAAAAGTGTATATATAATTTTATGTGTGCTATTTTAAATAAGAGTAAATTGATACTCCATATGCATACCACAAGACTTAAGACATAGAACATTTCAGAGGCTTTGAAGCCCTCAGCCTGTTCCCCGCCAATTACATGATGCTTTCCACACAAAGGTAACCACACTGGCTTTCATGTTAATAATTCTCTTACTTTTCCTTATAATTTCATTCCATAAGTCAATAGCTAAAGAATAGGAAGTATATAACAAAATTTTAAGTGTATTGCGCAGTTTTATGTAATTTTGACTCACTATAGTCAGTCTTTGAATTCAGCTTTATTCAATAATTTATTTTTGAAATGTACCTATGTTCAATGTTTAATATTGAAAGCTCTCTGTACATTTTGAAATTCTATTTATTTTTCTTTTCTTTCTTTTTTTTTTTTTTTTTTTTTTTTTTTTTTTTTTTTTTTTTTTTTTTTGAGACAGAGTCTTGCTCTGTCAACCAGGGCTGGAGTGCAGTGGCATGATCTTGACTCACTACAACCTCTACCTCCTGGGTTAAGCGATTCTCCTGCTGAAACCTCCCAAGTAGCTGGGATTACAGGTGCCTGTCACTATGTCTGGCTAATTTTTGTATTTTATATAGAGATGGAGTTTCACCATGTTGGCCAGGCTAGTCTCAAACTCCTGACCTCCAGCCATCCACCCGCCTCAGCTTCGCAAAGTGCTGGGATTACAGATGTGAGCCACCATGCCTGGCCTGAAATTGTATTTATTTCTATTGATGAAATGAATTCTAGTGCATTTTATTGTATAAATAAACTATGTTTTGCCCATGATGATATTATGAACAATTTTCTTCTGTTTCTGCTGGGACATAAAAGAACATCATTAGAAATATGTACCTACATAACAGATCAATTGCAGGGCTTAGTTTTCTGTCCTCATATTGCCAAATAATGCTATATTATTCTCTCAAGTAGTTGAGTTTGTTTATATTCCCACCAGCAATATATGATACCTCACCTGGTTTCACATTCTCACCAACCCTTGGTATGACTAGATTCTATCACTTTTGTAAATTTTATGAGTATAAAGTTGCATCGTTTTGTGATTTTATATTAACAGCTGTCTCTTAAAGTAAGATAATGGAGACTTCAAAGGAAGCCAGTAACTATTAGCAAGTACAGAACCATGCATTTTTTAATACATGTGGTAGGGAGAAAGATTCTGGAGGCGGAGTGTAGAGAATAGTACTGAAAGAATAGTACTGAAAACAACCAGGAGGCAAGAGTGAGCATAGGGCATCCGTTCCTGAGCACTACGCATGTCAGGAATTGAAAGCATTTCAGAAGATTGAAGAATAAGAGAGGTGGGAAGCAAGGCTACAGGAAAGAACTGGGGAGTGTTGGGATTCAAAGAATGTGTCAATCAGTTAAGGAGTTAGAATGTTATTGAATGAGTACATTCAGTAGATGGAGAACTCTTATAATGGTGTCAGCAGGGGAGTTACTGTCTACACTTGAAGTACAGGAAGATTGCACAGGTCACAGTCTGAGAAGAGGACCACATGAGAGGCAGAGAGAACAGTTGTGGTGAAAGACCAAAATGGCCCAAATTAAAGTTGGTTTGTGTGGACCAGGAGAAATGGACAGATTCAAGGGCTGTTTGGATGATGAATTAGTAGGTAAGGGAAAAGAGAAAACCCTTTTTATCTCTTACTCTATTTTACAAATTCTTATTCCCTTATCCAAGAAAAGAGATGACAAGGAGAGATTTTGTTAGTGTTTTAGGAGCAAGCTGTTCTCTCAGCCACTGGGAAACATCACTATTAAGAAGAAATGCCTGCCAAGGCAATCACAGGGCCTCTTGCCATTACCCACCCTGTAGAAAATGAGGCACAATGAAAAGGAATCTCTCTCATTTGTGTGACTGAATGGTATGAGGGATGAAGCCACCTCAGCAAGCACAGCTGGCAGCTAGCCACCTGACCCCTGAGTTTTAACAGGTATGTTCCTCCTTGAAAGGATGGGGAGGAGATGGATTCTCCAGCTGCTGCCTTTAGCCGTAGACATCCCAGTAGGTGACAAAATGTTTTTGGTAAACTAGAGATACTGTTCCTGTATTTGGTCTTCATTTACTTTTGCGGTTCTCTTTAGCAGCTTGTGGATTCCTATCCCCTGAAAATAGAGAAAGCCCTATGATGGAACCTATATTGCAGATCAGATAGAAAACTTGAACCATTCTCTCATTATTTCACTCATACGATCTGTAAGTGTGCATACGATTGTGTTGGAAAGGGACTGAATATGTGAAGTTGCAGAAACTACACAAGTGTTGTCATAAATTAAATTTACTTAAAGTTAGATATGACTTAAAGTTAGATATGAAAGTTAGATGTGACTTTCAAATGCTGATTTCTTCCTGCATTTCTTTTAAACAGGGATAAATACTTGTTTGAATTTGCTGAGAAACATAGAGTCTCAAAATTTTCCCAAATGATTATTTGCAATAGGATTATGAGACATGCTGAATAAATAATAAGAACATGAATAAGAACATGATTTTCTGTTTTTGTACCAATATCATGCTGTTTTAGTTACTGTAACTCTGTAATATAGCTTAAAGTCAGGTAATGTGACGCCTCTAGCTTTGTTCTTTTTGCTTAGGGTTGCTTTGGCTTTTTGGGCTCTGTTTTGGTTACATATGAATTTTAAAATAGATTTTTTTTTTTCAGTTCTGTGCAAAGGACATTAGTAGTTTGATAGGAATAACATTGAATTTGTAGGTTGCTTTGTGCAGTATGGGTATCCCAATGAAACAGAATAGAAAACCCAGAAATAAAGCCACACACCTACAACCATCTGTTCTTCAACAAAGTCAACAAAAATAAGTAATGAGGAAAGGACCACTGCTTATTTTTGTTCAATAAATTCTCTTGGGATGGCTGGCTAAACATGCGCAGAAGAATGAAACTGGACTCCTGTCTGTCATCATATACATAAATTAACTCAAGATTTAAATGTAAGTTCTCAAACTACAAGAATCATAGAAAAAAACTTGGGAAGCACCATTGTGGATATTGTCCTTAGGAATGAATTTATGACTAAGGTTCTTAAAAGCAATTGCAACAACAACAAAAATTGACAAGTGGGACCTAAATAAATTAAAGAGATTCTGCACAACAAAAGCAACTACAAGCAGAGTAAACACACAAACTACACAATGGAAAATATATTTGCAAACTATACATCTGACAAACGTCTAATGTCCAGAATCTATAAGGAACTTAAATAATTCAACAAACCAAAAATAAATAACCCCCATTAAAAATGGGCAAAAAGCCATGAACAGATACTTATCAGAATAAGATACACAAGTGGACAACAAACATGAAAAAAGTGCTCAAATCACTAATCATCAGAAAAATGCATATCAAAACCACAATGAGATACTATCTCACACCAGTCAGAATGCTTTATCAAAAAATTTTAAAAAATGGATGCTGATGAGTCTGTGGAGAAAAATAACATGTACACACTGTTGGTGGAAATGTAAATTAGTTCAGCCACTGTGGAAAGCAGTTTGGAGACTTATCAAAGAGCATAAAACAAAACTGACAGTCAACTGAGCAATCCCATTACTGGGTACATATATATACAAAAGAAAACAAATCATTCTGCCAAAAAAAAAAAAAAAGAAAACAAATCATTCTGCCAAAAAAAAAAAAAAAACCCTGCATGCATTTGTATGTTCATCACTGTGTTACTCACAATAGGAAAGACATGGAATCAACCTAGGTGCCCATCAACAGTGGATCAGATTTTTTAAAAAGGTGGTACATATACACCACAGAATACTACACAGCCATGAAAAAGAATGAGATCATATCCTTTTCAGCACCACAGATGCAGCTGGAGGCCATTATCATAAGCAAATTAATCCAGGAACAGAAAACAAAATACTATGAATTCTTACATATAAGTGGAAACTAAACAATGTATACTCATGGACATAAAGATGGCAACAATAGAAACTCTAGGAACTGCTAGAGAGGGGAGAGAGGAAAGGGAGCAAGGGCTGTGAAATTAACTATTGAGTACTATGCTTAGAACTTGAATAATGAGATCATTAATACCCCAGAACTCAATATCATGCAATACTGTGCAGGTAACAAATCTGCACATGTATCCTCTGAATCTAAAATAAAAGTAAAAAAAAAAAAAAAAAAATAGAATATGATTTTCCAAACAAAGTGCTGTGTATATTATTTTCAACTTTTATTTTTTGAATAAGCCTCTTCAAATATCTTATGATTTCCTGCTCTTAGAATGAAAATTCAATCTGTCATTAGAGATGCTGCTTCTCCTTTTCTACATTTTTTCTCATTCCCAACTCCTGCAAGAAAAACTACATGAGCAAATGAATATAAAATGCCAGCAGTTCCCTAGATAGTAAATATGCTATTATTTTTGTCATCATTATACAAATAAAGTTTCAAATTAGTATTTAAAGTTTATTATAAATATTTGATGTACATAGAATATTTGTAGCATATATGTAAGTGATGAAGCATAAAAATTAAATGAACAACTATAAATTCACCATTCCTTATAAGAATTAGAACATTAGGAATGTCATTGCATATAAATATATGCTTATATTTCTTCCTTTCATTTTCCTTTCCCCATCAGGTAATCATTTCCATGAATACAGTGTCTATTTAATTTCATTTTCAGTTTTTGTCCTTGGAAGTGGCAAAAGTGGGCTTGCAATAATCACTATGGTTTTAAGTCAGCCTGCATTATTCTTGAATGTTTTCCAGGATACTTCTAATTTTAGACTCATTCTGTCCAGTCTGTTTTAAATATTGGGCTCTGACTCCATCTTCCATTGGTGGCCCTGATTCACCTACCAGATCTGATATTTTGAAGCGCATTCAATATATTTTACCACTAACTTTTCTAGGAAAATACTCATAGGAAACCCCATCACCAGCATCTCTGGTCCTTCAGTGAAATCCACCTTAGCCATCCTGTTGAAAGTGACTTCTTTGAAGTCAATTATTTCTTAATTCAAGATCCAATGACCATGTATATCTTGGCCATGTTTTTCCTCATGCAGACCCAACACAGGATGATGAAACAACCTGTAGCAGCCAACCCACCCCAAATTAACCTACAGTCAATCAGAAGATATTGTGCTTGCTATTCCAAGGCAGCTTCGAGGCAAGTACGTTAGCCTAACTCCAACACTTCCAATCATATCTGGCAATGAAAAACCCTACAAAACGGTAACAAAACGGTAATTTTGCAGTTTGCCTTACATGAGAGTTACTTCTGTATAGCATCATATGAAATCTAGTCAAAAGGATGAAAGCATGAAAAGTGCAGCAATTTTATTCAGAATAGCTACAATTAAACAGAATACATTTTCTTAATTTTGATATAAATAAGTTCAAAAGTACATAATTAGAATTAAATCCCATTGGATCACCTACCCTAGCTTATGCAGATATCTCCTATAATACATCTTAGCGTGTTTTCCAGTCTTCGCTGTCCCAAGTTAGAGAGTTTCACCTGTTCAAATGGACAAGTATGCCATAAGATAGTAATTTCTTATAAAACTCTTCCAGCTTAGTTTTTTTTTTCCTTCTCAATATGACACCATTACTTCTTATCAAACTTCACTTTTTATGATTTCAACCTTCTAAGGTTTCCAAATTGCTTCTCTTATGTAAATATATTTGCCCATGATAAATTTTCTCCATTTTCTTTGTCCTTTTTTGTTTGAAACTATGAACCATTAAGTTCCTTTTATCACTTAGGAATGAATAGAAAGTGTGGTTGCCTATAAGTAATTAATAAAAAATGAGAGGACCCGTCAACTACTTGATGCTCTTCCGTATAAGTTATTTTACCTGTGAAGTACATTAACCAATTGCTGTCATGTCTTACCCTCCACCCTAAAAATAATTGCTTTGCCACCTTTCACTGTGTCCATAAAGTATATCATATTTATTATTATTATTATTGAGACAGGATCTTGCTCCGTCACTCAGGCTGGAGTGCAGTGGCACCATCACAGCTCAATGGGTCCTTGAACTCCTGGGCTCAAGTGGTCCTCCCACCACCTGCTTTCAAATGACTGGGATTTCAGGTGTGAGCCACTGCTCCCAGCCTGTAGCATGTTATATTGCCCCCCATATTTAGTTTGTTTGCAATTTGATTTATTGACTGTCTTAGTCCATTTTTCCTCCTACTACAGAACCCTAGAGGTTGGATAATTTATAAGAACAGAAATTTAGTTTTTACAGTTCTAGGGGCAGGGAAATCCAAGATCAAAGCACTGGCAGATTTGATGTCTAGTAAAGGCTTGATCTCCACTTCTGAATGCTGCCATCTTCTAAGGAGAGGGAAAGGAGGGACACTGTTCTTCCCATGAAAGGAAAGTGAAAGAGGCAAGAAAGATAGCCCACTCCAAAAAGCCTTTTTTAAAAGGTATTAAATCCTATTATGAGGGCAGAGTTCTCATGATCTAATCACTTCTCAGTGATCCTACCTCCCAATACTATTACATTGGTAACTAAATTTCAGCAAGAGTTGTGGAGGGGACAAACATTCAAGCCACACCAATATGTTGTTGCTGCTTTTCGAAACCTGACATTTTCAATAATAAATGACATATGGTTAGTTTATTTTCATTTTTATAACTACTTTGCCACTATTTGTTTCTGAAATTTGTATCTAAGAGTCTCTGGACTTAGAGTCTTTTATTTAGTATAATTATATATTTTGTTAATTAATTCATTACTTATTAACTTCTTTCCAAATGTCTCAGTTGGGAATATCTAACAATAGTTACAACCCAGCCCTGCTCTGAATCTATTCCCTAATAACTGCATTGCTGTAGCCCACTGTTTATGGAAAAAATTAGAGACTTTAATATGATATTTTTATCTAAGTAGATTTAGCCAGAGTTTGCAAATATAATTACTCACAGATCTTAATTAAATAAATGATGTCATAATAGCAGATGGTTTGTTTCTAAAATTGAAACTTTTAAATCTTATTATTGGAAATAGAGAAAACAGTGTCTCCTTGGTCTGCAAACTTCAAGGAAGTGTTTACTTCCTCACTATGTTTTATTTTAATAGTCATCTACTCTGACTTCACACTGAAATGTTTTTTAAAAGTACTGATATTTAAAGTTGATGTCTTAGCTTTCTGATTCAATTTATGTCAATTGAGGCCCAGGCTTCAATATCTTAAAAACTTCCCTGATAATTCAAAAATGCATCCAGAGTTAAGATCAACTGCTGTATTACAACACTTATTTCAGTATGCATGTTAATCTAGCGAACAGTTCTACACTATATTGCCGATTGACAATCTGTTCTATCATGACAGTGTTGTCCCGAGGTACTGGTTATAGGCTTTGAAATCAGAAAGCATGTGTTTAGAATCCTGATTGTGTTGACTCTGTAACTTTGAAAAATTTACCTAAAATCTCAAGCTACTTAAGGGTACCTGGGTTTTCTCAATTGTAACACTAACTTCACAATATTATAAAGAAGAACAAATGAATTAATACACATACAACACACCAACTATTTGACATAGTACTTGGCACACAATAAACTTTCAATAATAATACTTCTTATTCAATTACCCCCAAAAAATTCACATGAAAATTTAAACAAATTGATAAGAATTCTAATTTGTCTATGTAATACATATACGTGTGTATATATATATGTTTGTGTGTGTGTAGGTGTGTGTATATATATGTCTATATGTGTGCAACATATATTTCCAAATGGCAGAAATAAAATCAATATAAATTATTTAAAAAATAGTCCAGCAAAAAATATTTTTTAAAATTAAACAAACATATATTAAACAATTTTGTGTCAGCTATGCTGTTTCTATGCTGACAAATAATCAAAGTGTAAAGAAGAAATTAGATGATTTAATTTTGAAATAAGATGGTAAATAGTGAAACAAAAAAATTGCTTGCAACTACAATACTTTATTTTAAATGAACTGAACTGTCACTTGGTGGAAGTGGTTTGCTTACTTTTCCTCTAGTATATAATTTCAGGGACACTTAGCTCCCAAAAGAATGGGAACTTTTACAAAAGGAGACAAAGGATCTCACAGATTGATACAAATGTACTCACTATTTTTGCTCAAGTTGGATTTTTCTCACAGGGGAAATTCCTAGAACATAGAAGAAAATTTAATTACTAAGAAACACACTTAATCCAAACTAGACAGACTTACACACGAGACAGTCAAGACTAACTGTCTACACTAGGGGAGAGGATAAGTAAATTAGAATGTGGCATGAAAGGAGTCTAGTGTGGTACTTGAGAATGTGTCTCTGTCAGTAACTAGCTGTGTAGCTAAAGGCATGTTACCTAACCTGTGCATGCCTCATTTTTCTACACCTATAAATACACAACTGTATAGTATTTTGTGAGACTCAAGTGAGGTAATACAGTTATGACCTTAGAACATTTTATATATAATCCTATAAGTGGTATCTACTCTTATTATTACATCTGTAACAGAATATTCTGAGACTATTCCATTATGTTTTTGTTTGTTTGTTTGTTTGAGACAGACTCTTGTTCTGTTGTCCATGCTGGAGTGCAGTGGTGCCACCTTGGCTGACTGCAAGCTCCGCCTCCCGGGTTCACGCCATTCTCCTGCCTCAGCCTACCGAGTGCTGGAACTACAGGCGCCCACCACCACGCCCGGCTAATTTTTTGTATTTTTGGTAGATACAGGGTTTCACTGTGTTAGCCAGGATGGTCTGGATCTCCTGACCTCGTGATCCACCCGCCTTGGCCTCCCAAAGTGCTGGGATTATAGACAAGCCACCACACCCCATCTCCATTATGTTCTTTCAATCACAAGAAAAAGATTATGATATTATTATGTTAAAAAAAAGTAGTGTATAATGTTTATGACTTTACCTATATGAAGATCACGCATAAAAAATTACAAAAATTAAAAAATAAAAAAAAAAATGTTACCAGGAGTAATGTCTAGGAAGTGAGAAATTGAGTTACTTAATTTTTATTATATTTATCTTTATTCTTTAATTTTTTTTTTTTTTTTTTTTTTTTTTTTTTTTGAGACGGAGTCTTGCTCTGTCGCCCAGACTGCAGTGTAGTGGCGCAATCTCGGCTCACTGCAACCTTCACCTCTGGATTCAGACAATTCTCCTACCTCAGCTTCCCTAGTAGCTGGGACTGCAGGCGTACACCACCACACCCGGCTAATTTTTTTTGTATTTTTAGTAGAGATGGGGTTTCACCCTGTTGATAAGGCTGGTCTCAAACTCCTGACCTCATAATCCACCTGCCTCAGCCTCCCAAAGTGCTGGGATTACAAGTGTGAGCCACCATGCCCGGCCTCTATTCTCTAATTTTCTAAAATAAGTTTATGCTGATTTTATAACTAAAATAATACTATAATCATATCATGTCATATCATATTGTGTAGTATGCATTCATATGCATATGAACTTTTCCTTATTGTCTACTGTAAGCATTGGTAGAATAATAATATTATTTCTTTCTTAAATGTTTGGAAGAATTCACACGTGAAGCCATCTAAGTGAAATGTCCTCATGGGATGGTTTCTAATCATAGATTCATTTTCTTTATCAGCCAAACTACTATTGAGATTTCTGGTATCTTTTTGAACTAGTATAAGAAGAGTTTTTTAGGGAATCTGTTCACTTTGTCTACCGTGTCATATTTATTACATGATTATTTTTACAATGTCTTATTTTCTTATTGTCTGTAAAATGTGTAGTAATCTCCACTGTAGTTTGTTTATTTTTTTTCCTTTTTCTTCTCACTTATTTGGAGTTTATCAATTCTATTGACTTTTCCAAAGGATCAACGTGCGCTTTATTGATTGTCTTTTGTTTTATCTCTGGTTTCAATCTTATTGATTTATTGTTTTATCTTTACTATTTGCTTTCTTTTTAAATTTATTATTTTATTTATTTACTTATTTCTGAGGCAGGGTTTTGCTCTGCTGACCTAACAGGAGTGTCGTAGCATGATTCTAGCTCACTGCAACCTCAAACTCCTGGGACCAAGCCATCCTCTCACCTCAGCCTCTCAAGTAGCCAGGACTACAGGATCACACAACCACGCCCTTTTTTTTTTTTTTTTTTTTTTTTTTTTTTTTTTTTTTTTTTAGTTTATAGACATGAGGTATTGCTGTGTTGCTTAGGCTGGTCTCAAACTCCTGGCCTCAAGCAATCTTTCCACCTAGGGCTTTGAATATGTTAGGATTACAGGTGTGAGCTACCACATCTGGCCTTATTTGCATTTTAATGCTTACGTTATTTTTAACTTGTTGTTTTTCCTAGTAGGAGCTTGAAGTAGAAGCTTATATCATTAATTTTTCTTTAAAAATTACTAGGCGAGATGAATTTCACACAAAAGTAAAAGAATACTATAACTAGTCCCCACTAGTTATCATCCAGCTTCAATGATTGTCAATATTTTTCCCAAGCTGATTTCGTCTATACTGCTCTACTGCCTACCCTCTCTGATAAATCTTTTATAGTTCTATTGAGACAAAATGTATATGCCAATCACCTAATTTAAAAACACAAACATATATTTTAGTAAATTTGTAGAGCTGTAAAACCATCACTACAGTTCAGTTTTAGAACATTTTCATCACCCCAACCTCCATTCCATTCTGCAGTCAATCCCCACTCGGACACCTAACCCAGGAAACCACTGATTTTTTTGTCAGAGATTTACGTCTTCTGGGCATTTCATTTAAAGTGAATTACACAATATAGAGTATTTCAAATATGACTTCCTTCCCTTAGCATTATGTTATTATGATGCATCCATGTTATAGCATGTTCGATTTTATTGCTGAATGGTATACCATCTTGTGGATAAATCACATTTTGTTTATCTATTCACCGATCAATGGACATTTAAACTGTTTCAGATTTTTGGTGATTATATATAATGTTACTATGAATATTTATGTATAACCTCTATGTTGTTATATGTTTTCCTTTCTCTTTTATGGATATCTAGGAGAAGGGTTACTGGAAAATGCCAGACTTCTATCATTTTACATTCCTAGGAGCAATGTAACTAGTTTATAGTTTCTCTACATTCTAGCTGATACTTGTTATTGCCTATAATTTTTATTATAGCCAGTAAAATGTGTATGAAGTTATATCTTAATATAGTTTTAATTGCATTACCCTAATGATTAAGGACACTGAGCATTGTTTTATGTGCTTATTGATAATCTATATAATTTTGGTGAAATGTCTATTTACATCTCCTATGGGCTGAATTGTGTCCTCTAAAAGATATTTTGGAGTCTTAACACACAGTACTTACAAATATAACCTTATTTGGAAATAGGGTCTTTACCGATGTAATAACTTAAGATAATGTTGTACTAGAATAGGGAGGGCTTTAATCCAATGTGGTTCATGTCCTTCAGAAGAGTAGAGACACACAGGGAGGATAAACTCCATGTGAAGACACAGACTTAGCAGACGTTACCGTATGTAATAGAGGAAGAGGTTGGAGTGGTGCAGCTGCAAGCAGAGAATCGCCAAGGATTGAGGGCAACCACAAGAACCTAGAAAGAGGCAAGGGTGGATTCCACACAGAGTTTCAGAGGGAGCGTGGCCCTGCTAACACTTAGATTTTGGACTTACAGCTTCCAGAAAAGCAAGACAATAAACTGTTGTTTTAAACCACCTGGTCTGTGGTACTTTCTTATCAATACTAGGAAACTGTAGAGCATCTTTTGCTCATTTCTAAATGGGTGATTTATTTTCACACCATGAGTTGTGAGAGCTGGTCTGGATATGGGTACTTTATCAGTGATATGATTTATAAGTATTTCCTTCCAGTCTGTGACTTGTAATGCTGTCTTTTGCAGTGCACTCATTTTACTTTAAGTCCAACTTAAGAAAAAAAAAAAAAAATTATGGGATTTAGGACTAAATTCATCCCTTTGTATAAGAAATTTCTATTGCCACAGCATCATTTGTTGAAAATTCTCGCATTGAATTTCCTTGGCATCTTAGTTGCAGATTGGCTGACCATAAATGTAAGAGTTTATTTCTGGATGTTAATTTTGCTTCATTGATTTGCGTACCTGTGTCTTCATCAGTTAACTCACTGCCTTGATTATTGTAGCTTTTTAGTAGGTTCTGAAACCAGGTAGTATAAGTCCTTCACTTTGTTATTTTCAAAATTGTTTTGCGTATCCTGGACCCTTCTCATTTTCATGTACATTTTGGAATCCACTTATAAATTTCTATTTTAAAATTTGCTGGATTTTAATGGGGATTCATTCAATCTATAGAAAAAATTGAAAAGAGCCGTCTTCATAATTTAGTCTTCATGGATATAAAAAATGGAATGTCTCAATTTATTTAAATCTTTAGCCATGTTTTATAGTAGTGCACAGGTCTTACATTGTTGGTTAAGTTTATTCTTAAGTATTTTTTGATACTTTAATAATAATAATTTTAAAATTTTATTTAATGATTGTTTATTGCTATAGTATGAATATAGTGTTTATTTTTGTGTCCTGAGTTTGTATATTGTCACTTGGTTTAACTCAATGATTAGTTCTAGCAGGAATTTTGTGAATTCTTTAGGATTTTGGCATTCAGGACCACATCATCCTAAAATAAAATCAGTTTATCAGTTTTCATGTCTTCTTCAAAACTGTGTAACTTTTATTTTTTTATTTTTATTTTTTGCCATATTTCACTGGCTAGAATCTTTAGTGCAATTTTAAATGGACGTATCAGGAGCACTTATTTTTGCCTTGTTCCTAACCTTACACTCAGTCTTAAACCACTAAGCATGATGTTTACTGTATATTTTCTAGATACTGTTATTAAGGTGAAGAAGTTGCCTTCACTTTCTAGTAGTTGAGATCATTTATCAGAAATAGATCTTGAGTTTCTCAGGTATTTCTAAATATATTTGTTGAAATAAATGTGATTATTTTGTTCTTTATTTTGTTAAAATAGTGTGTTACATTAAGTGCTCTTAAAATTTTAAACCAATCTTTCATTCCCTTTACAACTTATATTTAGTTCTGATATATAATATTTTTTATGTTGAAAGATTATATTTGCTAATATTGTTAATGGTCACATCTTTTGTCTATATTTTTGAAATAACAGATTTTTGCTTCCTTGTTATTGGTCTGTAGATTTCTCATGATGTCTTGGTCTGACTTCAGTGTCAGACTAATATCAATCTTCAAAAGTGAGTTGTAAAGTATTTCTTCTCTATTTTCTGAAACACTTTGTAAGGACTGATACTTCTTCTTTAAACATTTGTTGGGACTCTCTCCAGTGAAGCCATGTGGGATGGACCTGTTCTTTTTGGGAAGGTTTTAATAACTAATTCATTTGTGTTACTTGTTATAACTCTACTCAGATTTTCTATTTCTTCTCTTACCAATTTTAGTAATTTGTATCTCTCTTTCAAAAAAGTTGTTGATTTGACTGTGTTACATATGAAAGAAATTCAAGTCTCAGGAGTACAAGTCTGCGAATTAGGGTCCCAAGATAAGATCTGGGTTTTTCTTTGACATTTCATTTCTGTGTGCTGCTAAACCTGTCACTTCGCCCTAGAAGGAATTGACTAGATAATGTTTGAGGGACTAATAATAGATTCTTTCACATCAGGAAGAACAGAATACCCAGTTGAACAATCAGCCATTTAGTTGTTCATTACTAGATGTTTTATTTTGAAAGTTCTCATATTGTTTATAAGTGTTATTTTTTGTCGACATTTTGGTTTTGTTCTGTTTTTTGATATTGTATATTCAAGGTTTGAAAATATTTATAATAACAGGCTTCCTTGTCCTATGGTTTCTAGAGCAGGAGGCATGAATAACTAGGGAAACTCATCTGAAAAGCAAATAAAAAATTTCATGACATTTTACACTTTTTGCCAAGTCCTGGGATTGGAGAAACAGCAATTTGACAGTCATGGAACCTTTTTCTCTCATTACAAATCTACAAGTTTATATGATTTGTAAAAGTAGTCAACATCTTAGGAATCACTGCATCATTAATAATGCCTTCTATAAAACATTACATTTACATTTACTTCCACTTATTCTAGATTTCTTAATGTAATAAAGTAATATTCAGATATGAGACATAGCCTAATCCTGTGGCTTTTAAATATGTTTTTCTTTGACCCATAATAAGAAATGCAGTTTATATCACAAGTTAGAACAGACATAATATCTTCTACTCCCCAGCCCCCAGGACACATAGTCATAGACACAAATATTTCCAAAGTAGTACTTGGAGAATGTAAAAGTGCACTTCGAAATTGCTATTGTGTTTCACTTTATTTGGTTTCCTTCTTTTGTCTGGGCGACAGAAGAGGATAACTCATTAAATGGATTTTATCACTCACTAATGGTCACTAACTACAATTTGAAAAGTATTGGTCTAGTAAATGTAATTGACATTTAACTAATGTACCCTACAGACCTCGAAAGTAGTCAATCTTCCAAAGGTGGTAGGTTCATATTATTTAGAGAGCTGTTCAGAGCAGACTAGTGAGTGGGTCATTAAAGAGTGTCCTTTAATATGCAGAGAGAATTGGGAGATGCCATATTTGTTTGAGTAATTAATTTTATGTTTCAGTACCACCACCTCTTATCATACCTACTCTACCCATACCTTGTCCCTAATACAACAACTTAGAAGGTAAAAGGATGTACAGACAGGTCCTTTTTGCAATCAGGGCAACCTGAATTTAACTCTAGGCCCCATTTAACAAGGACCACAGACTGGGAGTTAAAGTAGCAGAATGTTATTATTTCACATCTCTACGGACTTTCAGTCAAAAGCAAGATGTCTGCAGGACCATGCCCCCTCTGAAATCTCTAGGGCAGTCGTTCCTGGCTTCTTCCTGGCTCTGGTGGTTTGCTGGCCATCTTTGCAGGCTTTGGCTTGTAGCGTATAACTCCAATCTGTTTCATCATCATTACACAGTGTTTTTCCTGTGTGTTTCTGGCTTTATGTGGCTCCATTTTCCTATGCACCCCATTTATATTGGATTAGCTGCCCCTCTTACTCCAGTATGACCTAATCTTGACTAGTTGCATCTACAACAACTCTATTTCAAAATAAGGTTGCATTCTGAGGTAATGGAGGTTACCACTTCATCATGTCATTTTGGGGGAGACACAGTTCAACCCAAAACACTAGAAATCTCATTTCTCCACATGTGGTTGCCTCTCAGGTTTTATCTGTGTTAGCAGATACTAGTCTATTCTCAGAAGATTTAGAGAAAGGACTATTGATGAAATTAGTGATACCAGATGAAAGGGAAAAACAATGTTGATTGCAAGCAGGGAAACTTCAGAAGGAAAACAATTTAATTGCAATTCCACTTAAGGCTGTGTCCCATTGTATCACCCAGAATCCTCTCAAGCACCACTCTTGACAGGCAGGATCTCATTTCCTTTCAACTCCGAACTTTGACACAGACTCTGGGACTTTTCTCTCTCCTCTTCTTTGGCCTGGAAATAATCCTAAATTCCTAAAGTCATCAATTCCAGTGTAACAACTCTAGTTGGGTTCACTGTTCTTTCCTTGTATTTGCAAGAATGCTGAGCTTTGGATTAAAAACGAAAAAAAGAAAAAAATCCATCGGCGGCTGCCTGGCTTTCCCCTACAGAACCAGAGGCCGGAAAATAAATGTTTGCACCTTTAATGACCTCCATTGTACTGACTTCACAGAATCCCCAGGGGCAGCTAATCCTCTGGAACAATACAGTACAGATGTTTCACACGATAAGAGGGCTAATTCCAGACCAATCAGAGTCACTCCAAATGTCAGCATTCCAAAATAAAGTTAAAATATGGGGCAAACAGATGCAACCTCTACAGTGTGAGCTCTTTGTCAGTGGTCTCTGCTTTGTTTAAGGCCATGGCCACTTTCTCCTTAGTGAGAGCTGAGCTGTGCAGGGCCTTCTGCTGTATTTGCTGTGTTCACCACTTTTGTAAGTTCCCTTCCAGATAAATATTGCTTAACATTTTCAGGACTTTTACACACTCCTCTGTCTCTGTGAAAATTACCAGTAGGCAAAGCAGTTAGGAATCATGGTTTTTAAATCTGAATAATAAAAATTTCAGTCGTGTTCAATGATTCAGAGTTTTCATGGAGGCAGAGAAAAAGTTCCCCAAATCTCCACTCTGAAGTGAATAATTCCTTTGCTTAAATGAAAAAATGTTAAGAAATTTGCTGGAGTTACCCAGGTACATGCTGTAAACTTTGTGTGTGTGTGTGTGTTTGATATAAAAGTAATTCTAATATTACTACTAACTTCCTATTTATGAGTTAATAATATAAGCGACTAGTATAAGTTAATAGTATAAATGAAATAGTATAAGTGAATATTAATAATAACTATAACACCCTTAATTCTTACCTATATTTTATTTTATTTTATAATTTACTATTTCACCTATAGATTATATTTTGCAATTTTTTTATTTTAAGAATCACACAGAATTAACTGTTTTTCCATAAAAGACAGATTATATTCAATGTACAAATCAATGAAAACATTTTCTCAACATACAAAACATTAAAATGTGAAGAATCAAATACTAAGGTTGAGAAAATGTGGAAATGCTAAGAATGCTAAGTTCTATATAAAATTATACACATTGTGGAAATCCAGAGATGTTTTTCATTAAAAAAAAAAAAAAAAAGACTTTGTGCTTTTGGTATTCTTTTAGAATTTGATTTAATTTTTAACCATTTTAGAGCCATGTTTAAAAAATTATTACTTGAGAGATATAAGACAGTAAAAGGATTTCTAAGATTCATGAGAGATCCTATCTTTTTTTTTTTTCCTTGTAAATCTAGCTTGGCTTTAAACATTGTGACTCATCCCTCTGCCATCTATAAGTGATGAGAGTCATTCCTAGATTTTCAAATATTGGAGCCAATGGATTGCTAAAATAAAATAATTGAAAGGATCAATTTATGACAATAGGTTATCTAGTGTATTTCACTGGAAAAAAAATTGTGCCCTATGACAAGCTTCCAGGTTTACAATAAGGTAAACAATATAATCTTGTTTCTATTTGGAGGAGAGGATCCAAAATAATTCTACACCAGAGTTACATTTTCATATTATTTTGTTGAAACAAACTGCAAGCCTATTGTCATAGTTGAGATTCCACTTCACAAGATTAGCTTTTCCCTTTTAGTTCTTTCTTGGCCTTATCAGCATAATCGCTTGTCTCCTCAAAGAATATCAGCTAAAATCCAGTTTTATGCTTATTTGCTTTACTTTTTAAATATCCTTATTTTCCTTTTGGTTACTGAATTTTAAAATCAAGAAACTATTTGGTTACAAAAAAAAAAAAAAGGTGTGTATCTGTTTACATTGATCACCCATAATTCTTCTGGACAATAATCTGTATCTTCCTAAGAGTTTGGTCATTTCTAGGGCACATGATCAGCTGTTGATCAACACTATTGTTTGGTCAAACGGGAAATCTTATCTGAGTCACTGAAAGAACAAGAGAAAAACATAAAAAGAGAGGATATTAATTCCCCCATCCCCTGTTTGTCTCTTTTCCCGTTCCTATCTCTCCCAGTCATTTTTTATGTCCCCATTGTCTGTCTTGTTTCCTTTTTTCATTATTTTTGTTAATCCATAATCCTTTCTTTTGAGTACCTCTGCTGTAAAAGTTATTTCATAGTAAAGTTGATTTGAGAGCAGACCCACAGAAAGTTAGATTTTTCTGGTAAATTAGCCCAATTATTTAATGTACTCATCATTGTCATATATCATCTTTTCCCTAAATTCTCTTTTTTTCTATCTCTCATATTATTTTTTTTAAAACATTGTCTCATTCTGTCTGTCACTCAGGCTGGAGTGCAGTGGTGTGATTATAGCTCTCTGCAACTTCAAACACGACTCAAGTGACCCTCCTGGCTGAGTCTCTCAAGTAGCGAGGGCTAAAGGTGCACACCACCATGTTCAGCAACTTTTTGTAGACATGGGGCCTCTCTATGTTGTCCAGGCTGGTCTCAAATTCCTGGTCTCAAGTGATCCTCCTGCTTCATTGGGATTAGAGGTGTGAACCATTATGTCTGGCCAAATTCTCAGTTTTAAAGTAGTTTTACTGTAGTGTTTCTCTGCTTATCTGTTTTCATTTCACTTCTTGAAAAATAATATCAGGATATAATTGGAAATTTGTGAATCTAAACTACTATTCAGCCTTGCCAGCAGAACTATAACTAACCCATTGGCATGCTTCGTTTTTGTTTGTTTGTTTTTGATATTTTCTCAAAGCTGCCTGTACCCAGGAGTTGAGCAGTTAGTAGCCCTAAACATTTACAAGATGGTTATTCAGTAACGTGTTTGGTTGAGAGGATAATCCATGCAGCATGTTTCTTCAAGGAGAGGCCAAAGTCTTTCCAACTCAGTTCATGATCAATTTATGTCTTGACAGCTGAGAATGGAGTTTTATTATTTAAGCCAACAGAGTTGATTTTTAAAATGTTCATTTACACAGCTCACATATAAATAATGATGTGGTCTTTGTACTTGAAAAGACCCTTATGGAACATGAATAATAATTTTAAAGACTGCATTTGGCTGCTGTCTTGGTTGATTAGCGTTCCCCTAAAAACCTTAATTCCAATCTTTGAAAAAAATATGTGTGAATATGTAAGCCAAAGTGATACTAACTATAAGACAACAGCCAAAAAGCCATGGAAGTTCAGGACCTTTGTAGAGGAAGAAAATACTTTTTTATAAATTACTAACTCTGTGGGGATAGAAATGGAAAGAAAATGAGGTGTTTGGCATTAATTGGTCATATGAAAAGGATGGCTAATTTAGCATTTTACAAAATATTTCTTAGAAGCAAAAGCCTGGAGATCTTTTAGATCCACTGAAAATGCATGGTTTGTCATCATTAATATGACATTAATAAGTGAATTGAATACATATTACTTTTATCAAATCAAATTCATGGTAATTATATTGAGCTTTTTTGCGTTTCTATTTGATCAAATCTCTTCTTCTAAAATAAGCTTTATTTAATCTGTTCTGAAAAGTGTTATCATGGGCTTCATGAACTATTTTATTATTTGGTTCTTCAAAGTGTTAGAATAATAAGAAAACTATGCATGAAGATCATTATCTGAACATTTGTAGGATCATTTATCAAAGAGAAGAAATATTTAAATATTCTGGGACATTTTTGCTTGAAGCCATAAGTAAGAGAGAAAATTTATTTAAAACAATAAGATATTTTCTGGTCACGTGCCATATTTCCTGATCCATTGTGTTTGGCACCAGGAAACAACTTGGCATGAGCCACTAAGAAATCCATCAGCAACTGTGTCAACTTTATCACTTCCTGAGCTCATGCATGCAGGAAGTGGATACAAAAACAATGATTTCAAAAAAGAAAAATGACTCTTTGCTATTTGAAAAATTTAAAAAAATACACATTTAACACTTATTTGCTATCTACCTACAGTAAATAAACTGGATATTTCCCCTAACAATAGACAACGAATATATTATAATGCATCAAATGAGCCTTCATTTCTGAAATAAAATTAAAAATGAATTTCCTTTTTCTAATTTGTTTGTTGTGCTTTTTAAAAACTGAAACAGACCAGATAAATTTAAGTATGTGTTTAAGAGATAGGAAAAAAAGGATGATGAATGTAATGTCAAATTCAGAAACACTACAAGATGCTACTGCCAGAGAAAAATAGCTATTTTACTCCAAATGACTAAGAAGATTCACAGAGCAGAATGTCTGAAACACTTCACTGGGGCTTTTAAACAAAATGAAAATACACAAAATGTTTCCCTATGTTACGTTTGGATGAGAAAACATAATAACTAAAAAATCACAAAACCTGTTTACTTGGTACCTTGATCTTTCATGCCGTGGACTATGAAACAAACCCATTCTCAGCCCCATTCCCTCCGGATCCAGTTTGGCTACTGGCACTCACCTGATATGTACCTGATGTTTGCAGCTGAGGTATAAATAAGTGATCATTGCTAAATATGTATTCCCCAGAAAATAGACTTGGAGTTTTAATAGAGTTTTATTGCCTTACTTACTATCAAAATTTCTTCCCAAGAGCTCTGCCTCCTAACTTGATTAACTCCTACATGATCAATTAAATCCAAATAGCCCTTGGATGAAATTATCCATCAGAATAGCCTAAATACTCAGGCAAGCAGGCAGACAGAATCCAAAAAGTGAAAAAAAAAAAAAATAAGACTTTTTTCTATTAATGTTTCTGTCTCCTAAAATAGATAATTAGATCATGTTTATATTAGATTCACAATTTGGGAAACAAAGATTCTAGGGCAAGCTTATACTCATATGCCTAGATTATTAATGTTTCAAGAATACCTTCTATTTCTATAGTTTCTAAAAATTATTTAATAGATAAGTGTATTTTTGTACATTGGAAGTCTTTTTTCCTAATTAAGAATACTGAATCTAGTGACATAATTAGCTCATCCATGTCACACAAACAGTAAGTATAAAACCTAGGCTAGAATCATGTCTCTTGATTCTAGATGCTTTTCTGTAGAGCATTTCCATGTATTATTGCCTACAGAATCCAGAGGAGATTGAGGTCAAAACTCAGGGGATGTCATACAAACTAGAGTACTATCACTGAAATGTCCCCCAATACCCCTGCCACTATGCAACCTAAGCAACTCCATTTGGACCCATTTTTTTTATATTGAGCTTTCTCGTAAGTTTTTGTTTATATAGAGATTTGAAAAAACTATAGCATTCTGTCATTCCTTCCCACATAATACTGACATAATTATGCACTAAACCTAAATTTAAGTTTTAGATTGACTAATGAAAGATTAAAGACGTAAATTATGAGTCCTCCTAACATGCCTCCAACCTGATTTCATAGAATAAGGCAATTAAAAAGGACTTTAAGGAACAAACCAATTCACTTGTTTATTTATTAAACAATCTATATTAGTAACAAGACAGCACCACCCACACCCCCACCTGGCAAAAAAAAAAAAAAAAAAAAAGTCAAATGTAGATACAAAATGGTAAATTTATCCTGTAAAAAAAAATTAAAATGCAATCATAACATTTTTTTTTTTACTTCAAAACTATATAATAGAAAACAGAATGTCTCAGACAATAATAGTGGCTTGGTATTTATTTTTGGTCCAATAAAAAGAAAATATTGAAAAAAGCGATTCTGCAAAACTCTCAATTGAAAATAAAACTGTTATCAAATATTCCAATTTGTACTAAAATAAAGAATACAAATAAAGTTTTACTAAAATAAAGTAAATGAAGCTCAGAGTTAAAAGAAGAAATAGTGAGAGAGAGATTTCAGTAAAAATTAATAATATTTTAATAGAAAATCTACAGTTAAATATGCTGCCTCAGAGGACAGTATATGATATGTCAATAGAGTACAGATATTTGATATATATGTTATCCATTCATTTTACTTATATAGAGATGATTCTTATTATTCAAGGTAATTATGCTGTATAAAGTTGCCATGAACAGTGAATTAGCAAGTATTGAACCATTGTTCCTAGAAGAAATAACGTGTTAGGTTCCTGCAAGGTTCTGGTCACATTTTTTGTCAATGAATTAATTCATTGCCTTGTTAAGTGTATATTTTTATTTAAAGATAGCATATTTAGTATTGTTGATTCAGACTATTGAACTCACAGCCAACAACCCTATAAATTATGCCTGAATGAAGCTTATTTAACACATGCATTTTCTTGATAAGGCATATCACAGCCTTTTTGTGCTCAGGGAAACCAGACAACACTTTAGCATTATGATTGGGTACCATTTCAAACTGTGAAATTACCACACACAATCATGAAATGAAAGCAAAATTACTAAATAGACTGTGAAAAAGACATTTACTTATGGTATATGAGATGAACCAAGAAGGCAGAGCATTGCGTTGTTCAATCTTTGTGGGAAACATCTATGTCAGATTTTTTTTCTCCTCTATGCATGTCCATAAATGACTATGAAAGCACCATTAATAATATATTGTGATTACAAATAAATTTTAGCAAGAAGGTGAATTTGCAATAATGGACTGCGTGAATAATGAGGACTGACTATACTTCTTGAGAGGTCTCCATATCTCTAAATGAAATGCATTTTTTTTCAATATTTATTTTCCTGGAACTCTCAGCAGTTATAACTGTTCAACCACTCCTGCCTTTTGGACAGTTTATCTTATTTTCTTCCCCACGATATTAAGTTCTTTTTTCAGATTATCATCTTCTTCCTCAGCTTTCCTTTCTCTGTGACCTTTGTGGGTTTAATATGCTCTACCAGATCTCTAAATATTGAACCTCTTTCAGGACTAATCCTATACCCTTTTTTTCCACTCATTCTGTACTCTCTCTACACTGACTCTTCTATACTCAGAAGACTCACATTTTGCATTTTATCTCAAGTTCAAATCCATCCTCTTGGCTTCAGATACGTAGACAGTGGACTACTAGACAATTCCAAGTCAGTGTTCCAAAGACATCTAGAAATCATTGTGCATAAAATTAAATTTATGATTTATCGCTGTAAAACTTGAACATAAAATCTGAAGACTTTGTGAGAAAAAGAAACTCTTAGGACATGAGTCCTGAGAATATGTAGAAAGTAAATTTAGGTAGAATGCAGTGGTAGGGACAGTCTTCTTCTCATCGTTAAAAATTTGGGTTAGTCACCAAAGTAGAATAAAGATAGGAAACTTTACAGTCCAGCCATATAGAAGACCTTCCATTCCTAGGAGCAAGACCATCATCTCTTTAAGTTATATCATCACCATCTCTAGTAGTACAGTATGCTGAGACCAGGACTCTGCGCAAGATGATAAAAGTATCAGATAAACTCACTAGGTTTCTTCCAAATAAGCCAGAATGAAAGCTCTATTCCCACTCTATTCCCAGTTATGATATTGCATTTACAATTTATATATCTTACATTTCCCTACCTTCAGTTTTTTTGGTGGATATTTTCACAATGAACCAGTAAATTAAAGTTTATAAAATAATATTTTTGATTATATGTTTATATCTTCCAAATCTATGCAAAGATTATGTATTACTTTTAACTGATAATTAAACATCATCATCCATAATAATACTGAACATAGGTAATAATTTTAAGCAGGCTTCTATAAATCCTGTCTATTTTATCAAAAATTTAGTCTCTGGTTGCACAGATTAAGGTAAGTATTCATTAAGAATATGTGAATGGCACTAGTGAGGTTTTAAAATTCAGTACTTACTCATTAAAGGAATGGTTGCTCAATATTCTAGTTAATATAAATTCTGAAATTCCAAAGTGTAGATTTTGAAATCTTGTAGATACTCAATAATTACTTTTTGAATGAATTGATTAGATACATAATGAGAGAAGAAAAAGCCTTTAATTCCATTTTCAGGTGGGTTGTTTTTTCTTTGCAGGCAAAGAAGAAACTTTCTTTAATGGCCAAACATTACTTGTCCTTCTCATTTTTTTAAAAGACTAGTTCAATTAACTTTGTAGCTTACGAAATTTTCTTCTAGTTTCTGACAACAAATTGATTGATAGTTCTAGTTTACAATGTTGCTTTAGCTTATCTTTTTCTGTGTCACCAAAGATTGCCTCAAAGGAAGATAGCCAGTTTAAAATTTACGGGAAGGATGCTTCATTAATACATTGAATGTTACTACATAGGTCTTGAAAAGTGACTATCTGTATTGACAATTTGGAAAAATCTATCCACGTAAAATAAAATATAAAGCCAATGACAGCAATTTTTTCAACACATCATATTTTGTTAAGGTAACATTAGCTGTTGAAACAAATGTCTCCAAGTTCAGTAGCTTAAGTGTACTTTTTCCTCAAGTCACAGGCCCACAGGTGATTCTCCTTGGTGAGTGGTCATTTCATATAATTCAAGACTCAACCTCCTCTCACATGGCTCTGATTTATTCTAAAGCTTTGAAGACTTATGCTTGGGGAAAGAGGATAGGAAAAGAATAACCACTCCTCAAGCAACCAAGAAGATAACATTTATTCTTAGAACCAATGTGAATACTATTTGATGCTTTTATCTAGTAACCAAATAGCTAATGGCTTTTATGTGAACAAAATATACAAAATATATGTAAATATACTAATCCATAATGGCAGATCCTTGAGGTCAAGAGCTTTGTGTTTTGCTCACCTCTGTTATCCACCTTACTGTTCCAATTTTCTTCTCTCTATATATCATTTTATCCATTCAAGACCGTTTAGCCATCTTCCCTCACATAAGAGAGAAGAGAGCGAGAGAAAAAAAAAAAAAAAAAACTTGTAAAGATCAGAGCCTACAAACACAGGCCTACTAAAAGAATGAAATTAATAATAAATTCATCTCCTCTATACCTTACCACCACCACATCAAAAAGGACTTAATATAATGATAATGAATTATAGCTGAAATACCTGCAAGATTAAAAGAAGGAGTGCTAAAGGAAGTTCAAAGTTGATAGAGAAGAAAACACAAAAACGCAAAATGAATTTAAAACTTCTGGCACCTGAAGCTACAGCAAACATTAAAGATAGCGCAACTGCTAGCCATATTAGAGTAAACCTTATCAATAAAGGATTATTCATATAAATATAAGTTCCCATTATCTGAAAAAATATCCTAGTTCTTAAATGAATAAATAAATAAATAAAAATAAGGAATTTGACTGAGGCAAGCCAAAATAACCTCTACATAACCAAAGAAGGAACCAAATTTGATTCAAATATGATATGGATGTTGGAATTATCAGGAAAAGAATGTAAAATAACTATGATTAATATGTTAAATAAACTTTAAACAGATAGGCTCATTGATAGACTCAATATGGCCAAGAAAAGAATCAGTAAGCTTGAAGAAATATCAATAGTAACTTACAAAACTTATATGCAATGAGATTAAAACAAAAACACTAAATTAAGAAACAAAATATCCAAGCACTGTGAGACTGTGGAACAATTTCAGAAGGTGTAATAAATACCTTATTCAAACACTAGAAGAACAGGTAAAAGAGCCAAAGAAATGTTAGAAATAACATTATTCAAGCACTTTTCCAGAATTAGTAACAGACACTAAACAACAGATCGAGGAAGCTCAGAGAGCTTCCAAAAAACTGCACCTAGGCACATCATATTCGAACTGCAGAAAACCAAGGACAAACAGAGGAGGTGAAAAACAGAGGAGGTGAAAAATGTACACTTCACCTTTAGAGAAGCAAAGGTGAGAATTAAATTAGGTGTCTCAGAAAGTATAGAAATGAGGAGAAAATAAAGTGAAATATTTAAAGTATTGAAGGAAAATATTCAACAACCTCAAATATGATATCCAGTGAAATTATATTTCAAAAGTACAGGAGAAATAAATACAATCTCAGACAAACAAAAAGTAATAGGAATGCTTAGCTAGCAGACTTGTGCTTCAAAGTGGTTAAAAGAAGTGATTCAGGGAGAAAGAAAGTGATTCAGGGTAGACACTCACATCTACATAAAAAGAAAAGAAGGTTGGAGAAGAAATACATGATGACAAAATATAAGTAGAAGAACAGTGCTTATAACACCAATAATTTGTTTCATAGGGACGTTATGATAAAGTTGATTCCTTCATACATTTTTGATAAAATTGTGTTATTCTTTTAAGTAACCATGATCCTAACTAAGTTTCCAGTTCTTCATAAGTCCATTTGCCTCAAAAATTATTTTTCTGAAACTTCTCTAAGAAATGATCCAATATACGAAGCCATGATCAGGTGAAGAGTTAGTGTGTGGATATTTCTAACAGCATTATTTATAATAAAAAATGAAAAAAAAACAGTCTAAACAACTACTGATCCATTGGAATTTTTTCTAAATCTACAAAAATAAAAGTGTATCAGATTTCCCAGCATAACGTAAACATGATTGTATGAAGAAGAATGAAAGGATTATGGGTGATTATATTTTTTATCTTTCATTTTTTAACTTATCCAGTACTTTTCTAAGTTGAAATGTAAACTTATAATAAAATGTTAGCTGCTTTTCAGAGTTTTTGTGAATATCCTGATACAGTTTGGAGAGTCTACAAACTTGAATATGGCAGGAGATCTCTATTAACTCTAGGATTTCACGGACAGTAGTTTATATTTCCATATATAGGTGTGACACACTAAACAGGTTTGCCTCTCAGATTTTAGAATAATTTTCTAGAAGTAAAGAGGCAAAAAATTGTGAGAAGGGAATGATTTGGTGAATGTTATGATTCACCAGGAGTTCATTTTAGACAGGAAAATATTTCTTTCCTCATTTTTCCTCCTAACATTGAATATCATGGTACATTGACTTTTGGGTATGTTAACATTTCCATCTGTTGTGTTCTACAACCACAAAATGAGATACAGTAGAAGTAAGCATACGGACTTTAAAATAATGAAGTTCTGCTTTAAAGTATTGGTTCCATCTATGACCAGTGTGCATTCATGTTTCCTCTGTTTGAGTTTCCTCATCTCAAAAACAGAAATGATGTACATTGGGCAAGATTTACTATGAAAAAGAAATAAAATGTGAGTATATGGGTAAGTGTTTGACATATAGTAGACACTCAAAACCTAAATTACTCCTTCTGCACTATCACCTACTCTCTAACCATGGACAAGCTATATTATATTGTCCTTAGGTTAGTGACCACATCATATATAGTAACACAGAGTGTAATTATTTGTATTCTTTGCATCATCTATTATGTTGCCTTGAAAGTTATACATAGTGTCTCTCCAAACATTTGTAGATGGATTTACTGACTGGAAAATGCCTTTATGATTGAAAAGGGTTCTGTAAATCCAAAGCATTTTATTTCTCTTTTTCTTCTTTAAAGTGTTATTTATACTAATTAAAATTCTATTAATCAACACATTCCATCTAACAGACTGGTTGGTAGCTTTTTTGTTTAATCAGACTAATTAAAGAGGATGAAATTAATGTTGCTGCTCTATCCAATGCAGATATCTTTACCAGATATACAAGTAAATGATGAGTATGTTCATTAAAAGAACAAAAACAGTAAAAAATGTTGATTTTAAGGAAAGCCACTATGATCTCACTGTCTTTCAAGGTTGTACAAATATACAGTAGGAATGTTTAAGGGGGAACTGCTGCTGATTTTAAGACTTATGTCTTTAAATGTGTTTTGTATCACCAAGGGATTTTACCTCCACAATAACTAGGCAAAGAATCACAATAATCTGAGAATAAATATATATGTGTCATTATTTGCGTAGAAATTTACCTCTGCATTGAGGTGGTTAGTAGTCATGATCTTTAGCCCACTGTGAATGGATAGCTTGTGGTAAAGAAATGACTTCTGCAGTAAGACTTCCTTGTCTATGAAGTTATTCAATGACTGCTCCCAAGGACTGGTTCAGCAACACAATGTCTACACAGACTTTGGCTGTGGTTGGAATTTTGCCTCATTGGCTGCCATTATTGTGACAGTCATTTATCATAGAAAGAAGCCATATGTGAGGTTATCTTCTTCCAAAGGTATATGAATATTATAAATATCAAGCAGAACAGCAGGTCCCACTTTTCCATGCCCCCACACAGCGTCTACCACATCTCAAGTTAACTACTGAATTGCTTTGAAAGAAATTGATAGAGAATAAAAAACAGTTACTCTAACCACAACTTATATGAATTTTATATTTATTTGGGATTTAATGTGAATGATGTTGTTGAAAATAAATTCAATTACATTTTGGTTGTATTACTAATGACTCCTTATAAATAATTATTTAACAACAGTTGACAAATTAAGTTTATCCAGATCATCATGATTATACACTCTTTATTAAAATATTTTCTTCTTCAAGCATTCTTCTGAATTTATGTGTGTAAAATCACACACTAACGGATTAAATGTTATTGTCTAATCAAATTTGAATGTCAGAATCTGAGAACAACTCAAAAAATATTTCTTGAACATAAGCTATTTGGAAGACATTGTGTTTAATTTTCTGGGAGATGTAATTATGAATAAGTCAAGATACCTGCTTTCAAAGAATTCATAATTTTGTTAGTATGCAGACATTTAAAAATTTTTGTGACTATAATATTCATATTATATAATGGGAATAAAAATGTATATTTATTAAGCATTTTATATGTGACAAGTCCCAAATTTTAAAGACAGGATGATGTGATGTATAGTAACTTGTGGACATTGAAGCCAGGTATTCCAGTTTAAACCCTTATTTTGGCATTAAGTACTGATGGGAGACTGGAAAGAGTTGGTTAGATTTCCCGAGCTGCATTTGCAAAAATCTGTAATATCAAAAATGGCTTTTATTGTTGTTGTTAGGCCTGGAGATAAGGTAAAGCAACTGTAACATAATGATGTATAATATAAATGGTTGTTTTTTTTATATTATTATATGAATGCTCAGTGTCATTTAATTCTCAACAAAATTAGAACATATGGGCATTATTTCCATTAAACAGAGAAACTAAGGCAGAATAAATTTAAATAATCTTTCCAGTTAATATGGTTTGGCTCTATGTCCCCACCCAAATCTCACCTTGAATTATAATCCCCATAATTCTCATGGGTCAAGGAGAGGACCAGGTGGAGGTAATTGAATCATGGGGGCAGTTGCCACCATGATCTTCTCATAATAATGAGTGAGTCTCGTGAGATCTGATGGTTGTATAAGCATCTGGCATTTCCCCCGCTTGCACTCATTCTTTCTGCTGCCACCCTGTGAAGAGGGGCCTTCTGCTATGATTGTAAGTTTCCTGATGCCTCCCCAGCCATGCGGAATTGTTAGTCAATTAAAACTCTTTTCTTTATAAATTACCCAGTCTTGAGTATTTCTTCATAGTATCATGAGAACTGACTAATACAGTAAATTTGTTCCACAGACAGTAGGGTTCTGCTTTTTTACCCCAAAATGTAGAAGCTACTTTGGAACTTGGTAATAGGCAGAGGTTGGAACAGTTTGGAGGGACAAGGAGAAGACAGGAAGATATGGGAAAGTTTGGAACTTCCTGGAGACTTGTTGAATGGCTTTGATCTAATGCTGATGGTGATATGAGCAATGAAGTCCAGGTTGAGGTGGTCTCAGATAGAGATGAGGAATTGTTGGAAACTGGAATAAAAGTAACCCTTGCTATGCTTTAGCATAGAGACTGGTGGTGTTTTGCCCTTGCCCTAGAGATCTGTGGGACTTGGAACTTGAGAGAGATGATGTGAATTTAAATCTTATGTTTAAAAAGGAAGCCAAACATAAAAATTCAGAAAATTTGTAGCCTGACACTATAAAAAAGAAAAGCCCATTTTCTTAGTAGAAATTCAGGCTGGCTGCAGAAATTTGCATAGGTAATGAGGAGCTAAATGTTAATCACCAAGACAATGGGGAAAATGTCTCCAGGGCATGTCAGAGGACTTCATGGCAGAACCTCCCATCAAAGGCCTGGAGGCCTTTGAGTAAAAAAAAATGGTTTTGTAGGCCAAGCCTAGCGCCTTGCAACTTTGTGCAGTTTTGAGGCTTGGTGCCTTGTGTTCCAGCCCTGACCAAAAGGGGCCAATGTACAATTCAAGCCATTGCTTCAGAGGGTGCAAGCCCCAAGACTTGGCAACTTACATGTGCTGTTCAGCCTGTAGGTTCACAGAAGTCAAGAATTGAGGTTTGGGAACCTCTATCTAGCTTTCAGAGGATGTGTGGAAATGCCTGCATTTCCAGGCAGAAGTTAGCTGCAGGGGTGGAACCTTCATGGATAACCTCTGCTAGGGCAATGTAGAAGGGAAATATGGGATCAGAGCTCCCACACAGAGTTCCCACTGGTACACTTCCTAGTGGAGCTGTGAGAAGAGGACCACCATCTTCCACACCCCAGAATTTTAGATCCACTGACAGTTTGCACTGTGCACCTAGAAAAGTTGCAGATACTCAATGCTAGTCATGAAAGAAGCTGGGAGGGAGGCTGTAACTTCCAAAGTCAAGGATCAGAGCTGCCTAAGACCATGGGAGCCCACCTCTTGCATCAACCTGACCTGGATGTGAGACATGGAGTCAAAGGAGATCATCGCGGAACTTTAATGTTTAATGGCTGCCCTGTTGGATTTCAGACTTACATGGGGCTTCTAGCTCCTTTGTTCGGTCCAATTTCTCCCATTTTGAATGGGTGTATTTACCCAATGCCTATACCTGCATTGTATCTAGATGTGACTAACATTCTTTTGATTTTACATGTTTATAGATGGAAGGGATTTGCCTTGTCTCAGATGAGACTTTGAATTTGGATTTTCAGATTAGTGCTGGACTGAGTTAAGATTTTTGGGGACTGTTGGAAAGGTACGATTGTGCTTTGAAATGTGAAAACATAAAATTTGGGAGGGGTCAGGGGCAGAATGATATGGTTTGGCTGTGTCCCTACCCAAATCTCACTTCGAATTGTAGTTCCCATAATCCCCATGTGTTATGGGAGGGACACAACAAGAGGTAATTTGTTAGCCCTATGCTGCTATTCTCATGATAGTGAGTGAGTTTTCACGAGATCTGATGGTTTTATAAGGGGCTTTGCCCACTTTGCTCAGCACTTCTTCTTCCTGTTGCCACATGAAGAAGGAATGTTTGTTTCCCATTTCACCATGATTGTAAGTTTTCTGAGGCCTCCCAAGCCACGCTGAACTCTGAGACAATTAAAACTGCTTTCTTTATAAATTATCCAGCCTCAGGTATTTCTTCATAGCAGTGTGAGAACAGACTAATACAGCAATTTATGAAAATAATAAGAGAAACTTTTTGAATTTTCATTTTTCTCACTTTAAACCCAATTATCTGTTCATTATACATTGGCCGAAAAGCAATGCACTCTGGAGGTGGCTTGTCTGAGTGTCACAACTAAACCAAAATGATTAAGGTTTAGCAATTACAACAGAAGAGATTATAGTTCCCATCAAATCAGTACCAGTGACCAACAGTATGCAAAGTGATGTTCAAATCTCAAAGACCTAGAAAGCTGCTGAAGATGAGACTGGGGGGACTTGTCCACATAATGGAGTGGGCCACAAAGTAATAAGACTTTTAGGAAGATCTGGGTGTCAGTTGTGCCTGAAGTCATAGTTCTGCATTAAAGCAAGGATTGCTGGAATAGATACAACTTAAAAAAAAAAAAAAAAAGTACACTATATGTATGTTTGTAAGTACACTTGGTGAGTGAATATAGGCATCCTAGTTGACCACACACTTAAAGGGAAATAGATTAAAACTACGGAATATGGACAGGAGGAAACAGGCTTCAGCAGAAGTTTAAAAAAATGCAGATGACATTAAGGTCAGAGTAGTTAAATAAATATGTGAAGAAGACTGACATAAGACAAGGAACGGAAAGACTATGCCCTACCTAAAGACATTCAAAGTTTAAAATTAAGGGGATCATAAACCTAATAAAATAGAGGGTCCCTGAAATTAAGTAGATCAGCCTGCCAGTCTGCCCTCTGGCTCACAGAACATAAATCCTGGTTAAAGTATAGACAGAGAGGAGTGAGAAGAAATACACACAACATTGTATCTCAGAAGGCATAGAGTGGCGACAGCAGACCTTCTTCCCTTAAAGTTAGTATTACCAGTGTATAATGGGTTTTACTTTAAATAGTTCAGTGACTGGTGCAGAGCGTAAGGGGAGTGTGTGTGTGTGTGTGTGTGTGTGTGTGTGTGAGTGATCAAGGAAGTAAACCTAAAATCACTGACTCCTACCACCTACAAATGAGTCAAACAAGGGAAGGCAGAACAAACCTAGAGATGAGTTGGAATGGTGACTCATATCTACCCTTGTGCGGCACTAGTATAGTGAAAAACACTAGGTCATATACATTTTATGTATCACATATATATTTTTACATGTAAATATGTATACACAAATATATATACATATATGCTTTATATACATAGTATATGTGTATGTATTATATGAATTATGTGTAAAATATATAGCATATATAGTTATATGTGATTACATATGCATATGTTATGTGGTATGTGTGATATGTGTTATGTGATTATATGTGATTACATATATTATATACACATATATTATCACATATAACTAAGTTTGATGAGCGGTGTTTGGTAGGTGCTATCTCCTACAGCTGATAGGTGGTGTTTGGTAGGTGCTATCTCCTATGGCTGTATTTTTTTTTTAACCAAATAAAATTAAAGGTAGAAGAATGTTGAAGGGAATAATGATAATATTAAATCAACAAATAAGAAATGGGAAATGTGATGAATTCCAGAAGCTATGTACACAAAAATCATAAAAACCATCTCACAAAATTCATTGTGTACATTCAATGCAGTTTAAATATATGAATTATAGAAATTTAAAAATATGTTAAATTAATCCTAAAAAATACACTATAGGAGTTGTTGAGTACATATGCATACAAAATAATGTAGACAGATTATGTATATTTCCCTAATTGTGAAATTTGGGGATATAATTGGATGGGACCAAACAAACTGGATTCAGCATTTATTTTAATACATTTCAACATATTAGGATATTATGGGAGCATTAATTTTCATATTTCTGTTTTGTGACTTACATAAGTACCTTTTTAATTTAAATGATTTAGAATATTACTTATATTATTTTTTATATAATTCTAGCATCCGTCAAAGTTTTAATTGATGATAAACTTATACACTTGTATTGGCTAAATGTTTCATGACAGTAACAGTAGGACTTAGAGCAACTGCTTGCTTCAGTAAGTTTTGTTTTGTTTTGTTTTTTCTCAGATGGAGTCTTGCTCTGTCATCCAGGCTAGAGTACAGTGGCATGATGTTGGCTCACTGCAGTGTCTGCCTCCCAGATTCAAGTGATTCTCCTGCCTCAACCTCCTAAGTAGCTAAGCTGCAGGGATTACAGGCATGTGCCACCACACCCAGTTAATTTTTGTAATTTTAGAAAAGATGAGGTTTCACCATGTAGGCCAAGCTGGTCTTGAACTCCTGACATCAAGTGACCTGCTGGACTTGGCATCCCAAAGTGCTGGGATTACAAGAATGAGTCATCACCTCCGATTCACTAAGTGATTTTACTGGATCATGAACAGACCAATGGTACACAACAAAGAGTCCAGATATGGATCCAAGTGTATACGGCAATATAAGACATTAAAATTAGAATCTCAAACCAAAGGGTGGTATTGGGCTAGCTTTTTATTATATAAATGGTGTATTAGGCCATTCTCATGCTGCTCTAAAGAACTGCCTAAGACTGGGTAATTTATAAAAGAAAGATATTTAATTGACTCACAGTTCAGCATGCCTGGGGAGGCCTCAGGAAACAGAATCATGGTGGAAGGGGAAGCAAACACATCCTTCTTCACATGATAGCAGGAAGGAGAAGTGCTGAGCAAAGGGGAAAAGTCCCTTATAAAACCATCAGATCTCGTAAGAACTCACTCACTATCACAAGAACAGCAGCATGGGGATAACCACTCCCATGACTCAATTACCTCCCACTGGTCCCTCCCATGACATCTGGGGATTACAGGAACTACATTTTCAAATCAGATTTGGGTGGGGACACAGCCAAACCATATTAAATGGTGTCCCAATATTTACTGAAAAATGATAAAGCTAGGTTCAAATTTCAAATAATGTGTCAGGATAAAGTCCAATGTATCAGATATCTGACAATAAAAACAAATAAACAAAAACCTCAAATAAATAGTCAGAGAAAGCATGGTATATTCTTTTCTAACATAGGAGTGAGGTATTTCCTAATTGTGACTCAAAGAAACAACTACAAAATTTGATACAGTTTACTATGCAAAGATAAAACATTATTTTTCATACAGAAGTTTACTATAGGCAAAGTAAACAAATGAACTACACTAAAAAATGTTCAACAAATGAAGTATGATCTGGTAGAGAAAATGAAAATATTTGGATGCAGAGTGATAGTACCTCTTTTGTCTTTAAAATGTGACTAGTCCCTTTTGGTTATTTCAAGGTTAAGAAAAGCTCATTGAAAGAGTTAACAGAAAACATATTTTGTTTAATTTTCTGCTCTGCCAAATCAACAATTAGTTTTCCAGAAGCAGAATTGCCCTCTAATTTGGTCAATGTTTATAATTTTAATCAAATAAAAATAATCATAATTATAATACACCAGGCATGGTGGCTCATGCCCGTAATCCCAGCACTTTGGGAGGCCGAGGCAGGAGGATCACAAGGTCAGGAGATCAAGACCATCCTGGCCAACATGGTGAAACCCTTCTCTACAAAAAATACAAAAAAAAAAAAAATCAGCTGATCTTGGTGGCACACACCTATAGTCTCAGCTACTCAGGAGGCTGAGTCAGGAGAATCGCTTGAATCCAGGAGGCGGAGGTTGCAGTGAGCCAAGATCATGCCACTGCACTCTAGCCTGGCAACAAAGCGAGATTCTGTCTCAAAAGAATAAAATAAAATAAAATAAAAAAATAAAAAATAAAATAAAATAATAAAATAAAATAAAAATATAAATTTAGTTACTTAAATGTACTAAACTACAAACAGCAGCAAAGATGCGAGTAGAAACCTCATGAAGAAAGACCGTGGTTTCCATAATACCAATGTTAGATTTTACCACCTCTTTAAAGAGCAAGAATTTTAATGCCTTTCTAACATTTGGATCTAAAATGTAATCCTTGAGATAGGATAATATTGTTATGAAGCAAGTCAGAAACCCCAAAGAAGGAATAAGTAATGCAATATATACAATATGTCTTGCAAAATTACCAGAACAATAACTACAAAGATATTAAGAAAAGTGTTTAAGGCCCAGGAAAATTATTGGACAGAGTAAAGACAGAAACGCATAGATTCCCTAGATACACAGATGTCTTCTCCCAACACAACAAATCATTGCAACACTTACATAAGCAATGCACACAAAATAGTAAGCAATTTTAATTTGGCACTGAAGGGCCCTGCAGATGAACTAGGCACATAGGTGAGGAAAGGGTACATTTGGCCTTCAATAAAATAGATTCAAAGTTCCAGTTCTCTTGAAACTGTGCTGGAGGGATCAGCTATGTCAACCTTATGTTCTAAATGGTCTGCACATTTATCGATACTGTTTTTTTTTTTTTTTTTTTTTCCTACTCCTCAGCAGCCAAACTAGGAGCTGAAGCCATATGGTCAATGATTCACTTGATAGGCAAAGAAACGGAGACATAGGATACAAGACTAGCATTGATCAAACTAGACAAAAACACAACTGTGTAAAACTACATAAAAACAAACACTTCTCCCACCATATCTTCAGTACAGCTTCACTAATGAACATCCTCAAATCATACCAGACACTCTGTATTTATTTTTCTGCTGTACTTCCCTATAATCTGTTTCAGACTATTTTTATTTGCAGAAATGATTTTTTTCCAAGATTGGGACCGCCAAGAAACTACACATGCAAACAGATGTCATACCACTCCTCTAGTCCTGAATTCATATTATTATTTAACTCAGTTTTTCTTTTTATCTGAGAACAAATAAACAAAAATAACAAACACCGTCTCTCACCAAAATAATAAAAACAGCAATGAAAAACTTTTCTAAGTAGCTGTGAGTCAAAAAGGTGAAATTTCATTGAGCTGCAAAACTAATCTGACAGTTTTAGGACATGTTCACGTTTTGGTGATCTAGATGATTATTTCTACATTTCTCTATGATCCAGGATGCCAAGGGACCTGCTGCCTGTGGCGCTGAGATTTAGAGGGCTTTGTCTCTGTTGCAATGACTCAGAGCAAATGGAAAGAGTGTCCATTTTTCATGGATGATGATGCTTGTAAATTTTCACTCATATCTTTGACAACTGACATACTTAGCAACTTTTAGATAACATTGTTTAGGGTGAGATCTGCTTATTTTGGTCCTAATTTAGAAGGAAGACAGAAAAAATACATAGTCTAAGTACCTACTTTTTGTCGGGAACTATGCTAGGTACTTTATACACCTTGTGTTCGTCAGGGTTTTCCAGAGAAACAGAACCAATAGGACACACACACACACACACACACACACACACACATACATATACACATGGATTTCATATCCATGGATTCAACCAACAGATTATAAAACATATTCAGAAAAAAAATTCACAAATTTCCAAAAGGCAAAATTTGAATTTGTCATGTGCTAAGTATCACACAAAACAAATAACATGTAGGCATTGTAATCAGTTGAATAATTAATCTGGATGGGTGTGGTGGGTCACGTTTATAATCCCAGTACTTAGGGAGTCCAGGCAGAAGGACTGCCTGAGCCCAGGAGTTTGAGATGAGAGTGAGTAGCTCCAGGATGTATTCCCGGCTCTCTGTTTATAGCATTCACTTTATCAGTCTGGGTAAAGTTTACCTGGATAGAGAATAGGGTCAAGTTTACCTGGATAGAGAAAAGAAGAAAGAAATGGAGTTTAACAATGAGGACAATACTATCTTCTACTTACTTCAAAGCACATGGGTTTATGATGAAACAGATTTTTGTAAATCTTGTCAAATTAGAAAACAAATCACTGACAATGTGCACAATCAGAAAAAAAAAAAAAAACCAATAAAAATAATATTATTGACACTCTTAAGCCAGCTGTGTTTTTTGTGAGTTTCACTCAGTTTTCACATAGATTTGCTTTAATAGTAATGATGATGAAGGCATTTTCCTCCTAAAAGATACTTAAAGGACACTGCCCTTAGGAAGCATTTTATTCACTATTGAATTTTGCGGTGGGAAGCAGCAGCTGGAAAAGTGTTGTTCAGCTGCACCATGAAACGTGGTACCATAAAAGGAGATGATTTGTCAAGAGGTGCCAGATTTTCTTATTAAAAATTTGGCTGATGATGTTAAGCAAAGCAATTAGACATAACCACCTCCAAAGTTGCCAAAGTTGCGGTGAGTATGGGAACCAAAAAAATGCATTTCACAGACTCCAGAAAAGTGGGAAGTAATACTGAAGATGTTGAGATATAGATAGATAAAGACTGTGGTTTTCTAATTGATGTGTATTTATATAACTATGACACCAGGAAAGCATCTGATTAGATGATCTCAGTCCCAAATGTGCAGATTTGATTGAGTGTTAGTAAACTATAAGCTCTAGGATGCACTTCCATTCCAAGTTTTAACATTTACACAGGCAAAAGCAAGTTTAATGGAAAAATATCAAAATCCATGACTTGTAAATTCATAATGACATATTTCATGATGATTTGGAAATACTTGACTTCCAACCCACACATTGTGTAATGAAATGCAGCGATGTTCATGCTGTGGACAATGTAGTCATGTACTCCACCTGGAAGAAGAGGACTCGATAAGTCAGAATTACGACTTTGAAATTACTCGAACTGTATGGGTCAAAAGAAATGTGGAGGCCGGATGTGGTGGCTCATGCCTGTAATTCCAGCACTTTGGGAGGCTGGGGCGGGCAGGTCACGAAGTCAGGAGATCGAGACCATCCTGGCTAACATGGTGAAACCCCATCTCTACTAAAAATACAAAAAATTAACCAGGTGTGGTGGTGGGCACCTGTAGTCCCAGCGACTCGGGAGGCTGAGGCAGGAGAATCGCTTGAACACAGGAGGCAGAGGTTGCGGTGAGCCGAGATTGCACCACTGCACTCAAGCCTGGGCGACAGTGAGACTCCATCTCAAAAAAAAGAAAAAAAGAAAAGAAAAGAAAAAAATGTATAATGAGATGTTAAAAAGAAATGACAAGGTAGCCCGTCGTGGGTGATAAGAAAGAACTTTTGAGGAAAGTTTTAGGTGACAGAGCTTCCCATCAGCCCAGTCTCTGGAGAACTTAGACACCTTGCTGAAAACAATATAATTTAATCCATAAATATGAAAACGCTTTTTCAGTTAGTTATATAACTGGCCCATGTGAAGAATGACCATAAGCTACCACATTTTTCTGGAGATATAGTGCCAGGGGAAAAAAAATTAAAATCTGAGGGCTTATAAATATAGACAAAGAGTAGTGATACTCATTTGATCCCACTACCTAGTGTTCCTTAGAGTGACAAAATGGGTAAACACCTTGCTTCAGGGCACTATCTTCAAACATGACTCTGCTGTAGACATGAGAAAGACTTGTCTAGCAACTTTCATTTTCCTAAATTCCATATGATTATTATGCTCTTCTGTTCATATCTATTTCTACTGTCTTTGTTCATTTCAACACAGAGTACTATTGATGACACAGCAGTAGGAGAAGTATGAACATAGATTCTGAGATCAGGCTGAGTTTGAATCCCAGCTCCATTACTGACTGGCTCTACAGTTTGGGGCAAGTTACTTAATCTCACTGTTCCCAATTTCCTGCTCTGTAAAAGGAGTTAACAGCATTCCGTGTCATAGTAGCATTGTGAGGATAAATCAGCTCAAATGTCTTAAAGGCCTAGCACAGTGCTTTGTATTTTATACTCACCAAGCCCTCATTTTGTGCTAAGTGCATTTGGTAAATGGAACATGTTTGCTGATATTGTGATTGTTTATTTATTTAAAAATGTATATTGCTTTACTTCTCAGAAGTGCTTTTTCAATGACCAATTTCGTTTACAAAGCATGGATTCTTGATTTTTTTTTTTGTTTGTTTTATTTGCTTGCTTAAAGGTACCATGCTATGCACATTACATACAATCACATTTACTTTTCATAACATGACTGTGGAAAACATGATTCATTACCTACTAGATATTATTTCCCTCTATCTCCTTTCTTCTTTCTACTAGAGTTTTGATTTGCTCACATTACCAGTGTGGATAGTCCCAGAAGATGCACTGATGACTAAAGTATTTTCTAAGCCTGCCATAATCTTCCCATATCTTATTGCTTGGCAATTTCTTCTCCAGAGAAGGCCATGAGAATGATTTTAGGCAATGAGATTTTAGGGCAAGTCAACAGAGACTTTTTGAAGTATTTTCTTATGCTGATAAAAGGAGAAGGTAACTTAGAGTAGAAGTTCTACGTCTTTGCCTTGACTCTACGTTTTTTATTATTTACATGCTGTTGGCATGCTTGGAACTGGGGCCGTTAGTTAACCTGCTATGAAGATGTGACAAATGTAAGATCAAATAGCTCATTGTGCTTAGGTCTCAAACTCTTGCCCTCCATCAATCCTCCCGCCTCGGTCTCCCAAAGTGGGAATACAGGTGTGAGCCACCATGTCCAGCTGGAAGGTCATTTTTTAAAGGTAGTTCCCTGTACCCCTAGCTCACAAATTCCAATTCAGCATTTTTTTGGGTAAATTTTGAAGTAACTTTTTAGCTTTTTGAGCTTCTAATACAAAGTAAGATCAGGACAATTTAAAGCTGTAGTTCACCATTATACAATTAGTATTTGACAGACATTTGGCTATATATTTTATATAGGTCATATTTCAGAATAATTTCATACATAGATATTACTCTCCACATTTTACAGGTGAGGAAACTGATGTTAGGGAGGAAATCAATATGCATAATTTTAAATGACTAACAAAAGACAGAACAAAGATTTTAAAGTACACTATTAACCTTTTTGCTACATTACTTTGTCAGGCCATCATGATTTTTCCCAAATTTATATGCCCTTTTGGAGCAGATACATGTGAATTACCTTTTTTTCCTTGGTGATGAGTAAATGCATAATCATAATCCTAGTAGAAAACTGTTGACATATACTAGAATTGAGTAATTTGAGGCTACTTTAATGAGTCAATTAGAAGGAAACAGACGAACACCATATGCACGGCTATTTCTATTCACAGGGCTGAAGTTGTTAAGTGGGCCATGGGGTTTTTGGAAATTATAAAAGATGTGTGCAAGGGATAGTCTGTCCACCCCTGTAGCCTCTGGCAGAGAAAAGCACTAGAACCAGGGGCCTGCAGAGAGGGTGTGGGAAAACAGGTCAAGTTCTTATTCTTATCTCTTCTTCTAATGAACTGAACCCAGCAGGGAACCAGAGGATGAAAGACCCCATAGGTGTAATCCACAGAGTCAGGACAGAGAGGAGGTTAGAAAAGGGTAGAGACAGAATCAAGAGAAGAAATGGGAGACGTGAGAGGAAGGCAACTTTTCAGTTTCTTTTTTTCCTTGGAGACAAAGTCCCTACTTGTCACCCAGGCTGTAGAGCAATGGTGCAATCTCAGCAAACTGCAATCTCCACCCCCCGGGTTCAAGTGATTCTCCTGCCTTAGCCCCCTAAGCAGCTGGGATTACAGGTGCACATGACTACATCTGTTTTTTTTTGTTGTTGTTTTTTTTTTTTTGTTTTTTTTTTTGTTTTTTTTGTATCTTTAGTAGAGATGGCGTTTCACCATGTTGGCCAAGCTGGTCTTGAACTCCTGATCTCATTATTCACCTGCCTCGGCCTCCTAAAGTGTTGGGATTACAGGCATCAGCCACCACGCCCGGCCAGAAGGCAACTTTTCCATAAAAAGCTAGCCAGTAGTTAAGGAGATGGAGAAGAAATCAGTTGGAATCAAAGCATCTAAAAGAAGATAACCATAAACACCAGCCAGTCAGAAAATTTCATTTTTACCCAGTGGAAGGAAAGCTTAGGCTGCGTATCCCAAAAGCAGGCTCGCACAAGTGTCAAAAAGCACATAGATTCGGTTAGTTGTGTTCTCATGCCTAGCCAAGCTGATATTGTGTCCGGAATTGGTGGGTTCTTGGTCTCACTGGCTTCAAGAATGAAGCCGCGGACCGTCACGGTGAGCATTACACTTCTTAAAGATGATGTGTCCAGAGTTTGTTCCTTCAGATGTTCAAATGTGGCTAGAGCTTCTTTCTTCTGATCGATTGGTGGTCTCGCTGGCAGGAGTGAAGCTGCAGACCTTCCTGGTGAGTGTTACAGCTCTCAAAGGCAGCACCTGTGGAGTTGCTTGTTCTTCCGGGTGGCTTCGTGGTCTTGGGGGCGTCGGTAGGGAAGCTGTACACCTTCCCCGTGAGTGATACAGCTCATAAAGGGAACGATGACCCAAACAGTGAGCTACAGCAAGATTTATTGCAAAGAGCAAAACAACTACACTTCCACACTGCAGAGAGGCACTGGACCGGCTTGCCGCAGGCTGGCTAGGGTAGCCTGCTTTTATTCCTTATCTGACCCCACCCACATCCTGCTGATTGGTCTATTTTACAGAGAGCTGACTAGTACATTTTATAGAGAACTGATTGGTCCATTTTGACAGAGTGCTGATTGGTGCGTTTACAATCCTTGAGCTAGACAGACTCACAGAATGCCAGTTAGCTAGATACAGAGTACAAATTGATGTGTTTACAAAGCCTGAGCTAGACACAGAGTGCCGATTGGTGCATTTACAATCCTTGAGCCAGACACAGAGTCACAGAGTGTTAGTCCTCCAAGTGTCCACTAGGTTAGCTAGATACAGAGTACCAACTGGTGTATTCACAAACCCTGATCTAGACACAGAGTGCTGATTGGTGTATTTACAAACCCTGAGCTAGACACAGAGTGCTGATTGGTGCACATGCAATCCTCTGGCTAGATATAAAAGTTCTCCAAGTCCCTATCCAGCTCAGGAGCCCAGCTGGCTTCATGGAGTGGATCCTCCACCGGTGCTGCAAGCAGAGCTGCCCTGCCAGTCCCGAGCTGCGCCTGCACTCCTCAGCCCTTGGTCAGTAGATGGGACCAGGTGCCACGGAACAGGGGGCAGCACCCGTTGGGGAGGCTCAGGCCATGCTGGAGCCCACCCCAGCAGGGAAGCTCAGACATGGCAGACGCAGGTCCGGAACCCTGCCCTGCAGGGAGGCAGCTAAACCAGGCAAGAATTTGAGTGCAGCGCTGGCGGGCAGGCACTGCTGGAGGACCCGGGGCAACCTCTGCAGCTGCTGGCCCGGGTGCTAAGCCCCTCACTGCCCTGGGCCGGGGGCGCCAGTTGGCTGCTCTGTATGCGGGGCGTCTGAGCCTGCATAGGCACCCGCCGGATCTCACACTGGCCCACCACCGAGTGCAGCCCCGGTTCCCGCCAGCACCTCTCCCTTGACACCTCCCAGCAAGCAGAAGGAGGAGGCTCCAGCCTCAGCCAGCCCAGAGAGGGGCTCCCATGGTGCGGTGGCAGGCTGAAGGGCTCCTCAAGACCTCCAGAGTGGACTCCGAGGCTGAGGAGGCGCTGAGAGTGAGGACTGCTAGCACATTGTCATCCCTCAATATCAACCTTAACTAAGATTTTTGTGCATGGATTCTACAAGATGGAAACAAAATGTCCAGTTTCCTAATCCTGATTTATTCTTCTGGAAGCACAGCTGAAAAGATTTGGCCCTGATTAATGATCTGAACTGTCATTAATTATGAAGCAGCCTCCAGTTCTCAGCAGGTTCTTTGAAGTAAATATAGCTTGATAAGTAAATTCCAATCAAACTTGAGTTATTATTATCTAATTTTCTGAGGATAAAATGCAATATGTAAAGGAACGGATTCATTCTATATCTTCTCCCATTCATGTTCTACTTAAAGAATAATAGAAGGCAAATAAAACACTTTCTTCAAATATATATTTATTTCACCTGGAGGTTAACAAAGTAACTGTGATGCTTCAGTAGAAGTGAATGGCTCCTAAATGAAATTTTCTAATTAAAGCATTATAATGATAGTTACATATTTGGATAGCACCTTTGGTTGCAATATTTTTCGTTCATAATACTGCTATTTCACCATTCGTTTAAGACATGGTAGCTGAATATTTGTCAGGTGCTAGGGAAATAGAATTTATACTCTAAGAAGTAAGGCAGATAAGATTGAGATAGGAAGAAACTTCACATATTCAAGAAATAGCAGGGCAGCATGTGTCAACATTAAAGTTAGGAAGGGTAAAACTGGTAGTGGAAATGGTAGAGAGAAAGGCAATGGAAAGGTTGAGAAAGGTAGTGGAAAGGTTGAGAGCAGGATCAAAGGACAGTAGTAATGATTTTAGCCATAGAGTGATGGGGAGACATTGGAGGCCACTGAGCAGATGAATGGCATGGTCTGATTTCCATTTTTCAAGGATCACTCAAGCTGCCGTATGGAGAATAGTTTATACAGGAACAAAGGAGGAATCACAAAAACTAAAGAAATGTTTCCCCAATTAATTAGAACCAAAGGTAGGATGAGAACCTAACTATACTTTCTCAGAAAAGACGCTTCCCATCATTACTCTAAATCCCTTCCCATACTCAGGGCTCAAGCCATCTTTCTATTTCCTGAATAAACCAAATATTTGCCTGCCATCAGGCCAAGTGTAAACATAAACCTCCTTATTAGAAGCACCTGTGCTGTAAACACTTTTGGAAAAAAAATGATGATTTTCTTTACTTCTTAACAGGACAAATATAACTGTCCACACCTTCACAAAGTTAAGAGACAGAGACAGCTATTTAAAATCCCTGAGAGTTCTTAGAGAGGCTAGGATTACGAAGGTAGTTTTGTCTATAAATTACCAAGTGGCTGTACATATGACATAAAATCATTTTTGTCTTCCTGTCCTGTAGGAAGGTGAACTGATTGCACATGGGTACCTAAGTATACATAATCAGCACAGAACATTGCATGGGGATACAATAGACAAAGTGAATGGCTCCTAAATAAAGGACATATGCATTTTATTGTTGATTGTTGTGGCAGACTGAATGTTTGTTTCCCTGCAAATTTATATGTTCAGATTCTAACTCCTAGTGTGACTGTATTTGGAGATGGCACCTCTAATGATGTAATTAATGTTAAATAGGGTCATAAGGGCAGGACCTTCATCTGATAGAATTAGTGTCCTTGTAAGGACAGATACTAGAGAGCTCACTTGCTTGCTCTCTTTTACAGCACAAAGAAGAGGTCACGTAAGCATACAGCAAGAAGGCAGCCATCTGCAACCCAGTGGAGGAGCCCTCCCCAGCCACTAACCAGGCTGGCACCTTGATCTTGAACTTCTAGTCTCTGGTACTGTGAGAAAATGCATTTCGGTTGTCTCAGCCACTCAGTCTGAAGAATTTTGTTATGTCAGCTCAAGCAGATTGATGCAGCTATTGAGATACAGAAGTTTCTATTCTATTTGCGTTTCCTTGTTTTGTTTCTGTTGTTGTTGTTTTGTCCCGGGCATGTAGACCAAAGCCAACAGGCAAGGTCACTTCATTACTAGGAACCAAGTCTAATCATTGCACCAGAAAATACAAAATTTTATGCATGTAGCTTTTTAGAAAATTGTATTTCAACTCATTACAGGATTTTCATAGTTTATCACAATATTTGTGTTGAGAGAAAAGAGCCCTAAAGTTTCAAGAGAATTGAATTCTGGAAAATGAGAAAAGTAGTCACTTTTTATAAATTAGTAGATAGCATCTATTTTTCTTTTTTTGGTACTAAAATGATTACATTTTTATTTTTACCTTATTTTGTACCAAAATGGGTCTAAATGTCTTGGTGATGCATTTCAAACCTTGCATTTTCATTTGTGATTAATCCCACCTACAATGAAAAGTTTTTGCTTGATTTTTCTACTGAGATGTGGGTTCCAAGCCTCAGTATCCTATGGATGTACAACGTTGTACAATGTAAGTTGTCAACTGTTATATTTGGGAGTGAAAGTAGAAACTACAGGGATGAAAAATGAGTTGGCAAGTTTTCTTTTCCTGAAGGATTAATCACTGGAGAAGTGCCAGTGAATTGAAAAAAAAAAAAAAAAAGTCTCACCGAGGAAATAATAACCAACAAGCCATGTTCTACTGTCTTAAAACAAAGAAATGCAGTTTATCTCAGGGCACATATTGATGCTGAAAATGATTCAACTTCACTATATCATAAGGGTAACCATCAGAAGCATATGCCTGGAAACCAAAGCCTCTTGGGAGAAAGTTCAAGGTCCGAGTTTTTCAATTTTAGACATCAACCATATGTTTTAATGGAAGACTTGGTCAAATGTCACCCACCTCTCTCTCACTTTCTTTACATATACTAAATAACTAAAATAATACAAAAAAAGGGATTTCTAAAACTTCCGTATTGAAAATACAACACACATTTGCATCTTTTTTTTTTTTTTTTTTTTTTTTTTTTTGAGACGGAGTCTCGCTCTGTCACCCAGGCTGGAGTGCAGTGGCCGGATCTCAGCTCACTGCAAGCTCCACCTCCCGGGTTCACGCCATTCTCCTGCCTCAGCCTCCTGAGTAGCTGGGACTACAGGCGCCTGCCACCTCGCCCGGCTAGTTTTTTGTATTTTTTAGTAGAGACGGGGTTTCACCGTGTTAGCCAGGATGGTCTCGATCTCCTGACCTCGTGATCCGCCCGTCTCGGCCTCCCAAAGACATTTGCATCTTTAAAATGGACTATGATCAGACTGGTAGCATCAGTTTGAAAGTGAAAAATGTAACAATATGGCAGATCATTTCTCCCAAGAGAGTTTTAAACATTGCTGAGAGTTCTTGTTGTTTATAACATGTTAGATGTAAATAATGAGGAAAGATCACTGGAAGACTGATTCAGACTATGCGAAATTCAATATGCCTCAGATCCTTCATTTGGAAAATGTACAGAATAAAATATATGTCATAGAGGAGCAATGAGGTTTGAATGAGGCAATGGATACAGGGTAATTGCCATGCTATAGTTGCTAAATAAATGGTAGCTATTCAGGTGCATTTTCCTAACTGTTATCAAAATCTTTATCTTCCACAAGATGAATTATTATTAAAACAATGTTTTCTAGAGAAGAGGGAAGAGGCCACA
>NC_045439.1:22184211-22204940 GCF_002776525.5 Piliocolobus tephrosceles
AATTATTATTAAAACAATGTTTTCTAGAGAAGAGGGAAGAGGCCACAGTGGTCGTGGACTGTGTGGAATAGGAGATAAGCATTGTAGAGTTTATTAGAAATAAATTTCAGACTTAAGAAAGTTCTAGAGACTGAATTATGTCCCCTGAAATTTTTATGTTGAATCCCTAACCCCAGGTGTGATTGTGTTTGAGAAAGGGAGGAAGCGATAAGGGTTAAATGAGGCCATAAATGTCAGGTCCTAACTTGATGAAGCTGGTGCCCTTGTAAGAATCACAAGACACACCAGACCTCTCCCTCTCTGACATGTGAGGACACAAGAAGGCAGCCATCTGCAAGCCAGTAGGAGAACCCTGGCCAGAAACAAAATCAGCTGGTACTTTAATCGTAGACTTTCCAGCTCTCAGAAGTGTGAGAAAGTAAATTTCTGTTGTTTAAGCCACCGACCCTAATGGGGTTTTGTTATGCCAGCCCAACACAGTAAGACAAGAGGCATTAAAGGGTAATTATTTTTGTTTTTCGTTTGTTTTGTTTTGTTTCAATTTAGGCAAAGATAGACGTGAATACACAAATAAACTGCATTACCTGAAAATAAGTTAAATCATTGTGGCCTTTAAATTATTGAAACAGAGATGGGCACCATTGACATATATATTAAAAGCTACATTTCAATGCCCTCAATATTCTTACCTCAGAAATCATAAAATGTTTTGCAACTTAATGAGTTTAATACTTCTATAATTAAGACACATGTCTTAGAAGTTTATTCCGATCAAGACTATTTTACATGCATGAAAAATGCCACCAAAGAAGCACAAGAGTGATAGCAGTAACACCCTATTATTTGTAGAAAGTAACATAGTGAGAACAAATGGCTATATTTGAAAGCAGTTGGCTGTCAGAGCCATATAAAGAAAACACAAACAGAAGCAATTTATTCAATAATATTATGCTTCATTAGGCTTTGGATTTAGTCTTTAATGTTGCCAGGAGGCAGAATGTTTTACTGAGGATGTTTTTTTGGAAATTATTGCAAAATATTATTAGATCCCAAAAAGCACTTTTATTCTTAATACTCATTACTGCTTGGAAATTCTTTCCTGCATCCATACATATTTATACATATAGCTATACATATGTATTTGTATTATTTTGTGTGTGTGAATTTATTTGTATTTTGGCAAAGTCAAATATAACTATGGTAGAAAATATCTCTTTAATTTGGTAGAGAAGCAATATTATTAACTCATTTTACTGAATGTGGTTTTAATACTAGAAATCTAGAATGACACTTGTCTGGTTAAAAATGTCAGAAAACAATGAATACAGCAAAAATTCAGAGTCTTTTTTTTTCAAGCTAATCTAATTTTATGTGGAAAATATGAATAAAATATGACTTTAAAAGTTTACAATGGCATTTCTCTTAATCTAATTTAACTTGCATTGAGCTGTGATGGTTTGGATGTGTCTCTCAAAATTCATGCATAGAAAAGTTAATCCCCAATGCAGCAGTGTCAATGGGTGGGACCTAAAAAGAGGTGATTAGGTCATGAGGATTCTACCCTCATGATTAAATTAATGTAATGATTGTGGAAATCAGTTAGTTATCTTCAGGATGGGCTTGTTACAAAAGTGAGTTTAGCCTCTTCTTTAACTTTTGCTCTCCCTCCTGCCCTTTTACCTTCTGTGGTGGGATAACACAGCAAGAAGGCCCTCACAAGATGCCGGTACCTTGATAACTGAACTTACCAGCCTCCCAAACTATAAAAAATATTTTTTTTCTTCTGTAAATTGCCAAGTTGGTGCCATTCTGTTATAGAAACACCAAGTGGACTAAATCATGAGCTAAGAAGAGGTTTCCTTGCCCTAACAATATGTAGCATGCCTGGACTCATTATGCTAATTAGGTCAAGGGAATACTTTCTCCCTCTCACTACTTCAGGGGCCACAAATAAAAATTTCAGCCTTGATTAACCATGCAGATTTGTATTATTTTCCCAAGGGTAGCATATCTGGGTTGTTGTAATACATTTGAAATTAACCCACTTATCTTTAAAGCCAATTATATATCTGAAATAGACTCTTTATATGTAGGAAACAAATATCATGGTCTCATAATAACTTTGAACATGTGTCAACTGTAGAATCCTATTAGTTCAAGTTATAATTTTTGATGTAGGTGCTTGTCTTTCAAACAAAACTGTGGGACTCTCTATTGTTTGTTACTTGATCATTTTTTTTTTAATTCTCAGAGTATAGCACAACACAAAAAAGATAATTTGACAAAATACAAGAAATTGAGTTAAAAGAATTAGCTACTTAGAAAAAAATTTTGTAGTTTTTGAGAGTTTGCATTGACAAATGTCTACAAAGTAACTGTAGTACAGATAATCCTACAATGACAGTTAAAATGATAGAGTGATCATCTGAAACACCCATGAATAAGCTATACCAACAATGTTTCTCAACGGTATCCATGTGTGCTGTCTGAAAAATAATTTTTTAATGTCTCCTGACTGATTTAATTATATGAACATATAATATTACAGGTTATTTAATGTTTCAATGACTGAGTGAATGGGAAGCTCTGTTGTATATGGCTTCAAATCTTCTTGGGCTTATATCTTATTTTGGCCATTGCTGTTATGAATAATTCCATGGAGGCTTTGTGCAGCTTGGCCCAAGTGTGATCTGACAGTGTCTTGACAATGCACAGCAGGTCCTCTGACTTGCTGCCCAGAGCTCCTCTGACACAGGGTGTTCCTCATGAAGAATTTGGCAATCAAGCATGTGCAGCACTTATGTGTTGGAGACTGAAACAACAGATAAATGATTTTCCTTTTTACTTCTGTGGTGGGTGGTTCTGAGACATACCAGAAGGCTTCTTAGAAACTTTCTTGGGCTAACCAAATTATCTTCTCTTGAGGTGACCAATCAGTAACACATTTTTGAATGAACTTCCTGTCTTGTCCTGTTCACTCCAACACCCTTTAATCTGGTTCCCTGAAATCATATTTCTGAATAAGTCATTAGCATATTAGCCTTTATCAGTCTGCTTTGGGAAAACTGAAACTAACACATTGACTCTCCTTATTATTAAAGATATTGTTGGTGCCAAATGATTCCATCAAATTATAGAAGCAAATAAATTAATCAATTTAAAAGCAAATTTATATTCATGATATATCCTGAGAAGTGATAGAATATATGACTTCATACCATATTTGAATTGAAGTTTCCCAGAAATTTAAATTTTTTTTAAAGTAATGAAAAATCTATGTTATGCTCACACGGTGCTGACTGGTAAACACAAAACAAATTCAAAATTCCCTCTGACTACAATATTATCATAGTCACACATGGGTAGCAATTTAAATTCTCTAAAACTATAAGATCCCTTGAATTACATTAATGTTATTAATTTTAAAAGTGTTGATTTTGTAGGTTGGCTTGGAGTTAATATTTATATTTTTCTTTGTTTTTTGGTACAAGAATGATAAGCATAGGACGTTTAAAACTAGATCCATGTCTACATTTGTTTATATAACAGTACATTAAAATGATTTAAGTCAACATTAGGGGTATATGAGTAAATCTCCTCAAACCATATCCATATGTTATTTCAAAAACAGTATTCAAAGGTGAGGACCTGGACAAAGTTTCGTTGGAGTCATTTGTAACTATTAATAGAAATTCAGGAACCAGGTTTATCAGTGAATGCAATCAAGGCTGTCATTAAATATTGCATTATGATATTTATTTGTATTAAAAATGAAATCAATTATTTCCTACAGCTTTCTTCATGCTCTTTCAAAGGGTGAAATGACAATGAATGTGCAATCTAATGTCCATCCACCTGAGAGAGCTGCCTGTAGTCACTCAAGATAATGTAACCTAGCAGCTGTTTCTACTTTAAAGGTCATTGAGAATTTATAAACAGTGTTTTTCTTTCCTGTTTTTCTTAGGCTTAAATAGTTCTATAATGAAAATTAGGCATATTTTAATATGTCTTATGAGCAAATCCAAAGATAATAAATATCTCCAGAATACCGCACTTTACAGAAGTCTCTTTTGTAAGAACTGGATAGACCTGTGACTGGTTTTGTAGTCCTATAGAACTGTGTTCAAATTCTCACTCTGCTATTTGGTCTCTATATGACATAGATGGCCTTAGACAAGCACAGTCTGTATCTGAGTATCAGTTTATTGATCTGGAGAGTAAGGTACATTAATATTAAGTTATGCAGACAATATCTTTTGTTTTTGCCATGTTTGAATGTACAGAACACAGAAAGTATTGAAATAAATAAATATAAATACATATATATGTTGATTATACCTTATGTATTTTCTGTACTTTTAACTATTTCTCTAGTTTATGCTTTGTACTTAGCCTTTTATTAAGAGAATGATAAGAATAAAATAAGAAATAAAAATAAAATAAGAAAACATGTTAAAACAATGTTATACATCAATTTAGGTTTGGAGCAGACCAAAGGAAATTATATATGTATTTCAAATATATATATGTATGTAAAACACACATATATTATATACTTTTATATTAAATATATTTGATATTAAAATATACAAATATATATTAAAATATTTCATACTAAATATATATTTTATATTAAAATTTAATATATAAGTATATAAACAATATAAATAACATATATAAATAAATGACTAACCGTAACTCTTGGCAAAGAGCAACTATTCTTGTACTTTTCACCATTTTTTTTTAAATGAGGAAAAGTTAGAAGTTTTTTACCTGTAACACAAAAACAAGAATAAAGTAAAAAATGTTTTTAAAACCAAATTACTGGCCAAATAAAAGGAAATATCAGGTTGCAACACCTTAATGAAAGATAGTACTTACTGTTTTCAAGAAACATAAATAGACTCTGATGACCTGATCAATGTGTGGGAAGAAATAATGGCAAAATTAAGTGAAACAGGCATGAGAATTACAGAATCCAGGGCTAGCAGGGGCTAGGACATTAGCTAGTGAAGACTGGTGAGGACACTATTTCAGCGGAATCCATTGGTGATCTTGTTTGGGTCACGCAGTTGGCTAGGGAAGGGAAGGGAGGGAAAGAGAGGATGAATTTTTTAAAATACACACTTTTAAGCATGTTTTTAATTTTTATTTTTAATTGACACATAACGATACATATTTATGAGGTAGAATGTGATGTTCAACATGTATACACTGTGTAATGCTCAAATCAGGTCAATATGCATATCCATCACCTCAAACATTTATCTTTTTGTGTGTGTGATGGGAACTTTGAAAATTCTCTCTTCTAGCTATTTTGAGAGATACCATACCTTATTGTTAACTACAGTCACCCTACTGTGCAATAAACACCAGAACTTATTCTTCCTTTCTAACTGTAACTTTGTACCCATTGACTGACTTGTCATGGCTCTCCCCTCATTTCCCCAGCCTGTGGTAATCACCTTTCTATTTGCTACTTCTATGAGATTGATTTTTTAAGATTACACATATGCAGTGAGATCACGTGATGTTTGCCTTTCTATGCATGGCTTATTTCACTTCACATAATGTCCTGTAGGTTCATCCATGTTTTTGGAGGTGACAGGATTTCATTCTTTTTATGATTAAATAATATTCTATTGTGTATATATAGCACATTTTCTTTATCTATAGTTGGGCTCTTAGGTTGATTCTGTGTCTTGACTACTGCAAATATGGAATCAACCTACGTGTCCAACCACAGGTGAATGAATGCTTTTAAACTGCAAATTCCATCAGGTCAGCACACAGTAAGGATGTAAGAAAATTAGAAAAATCTCCGAACTGAAAGCTGGTTTCCTCTTATCAGAGAAAAAGGGAATGCCTAGCAAGGCCAAAATTAGCAATATTTATTAAGACTTTAAAGCCTGATAATGTATCATTGTCATGTATTTAAAGCCAGAAAGTAAGTCAAAGACATATCTGAAGAAATATATTGGGTCAATGAGTGATATCCTTCAGGCCCGATCACTAATTCCTGTATATAAAGAATAAGATGACTGCATGACTTGTGTGTCTATCCACTTCAGCATTTTTCTGACAGAACACAGCATCAGGGGCCTTCTCACCCTCGAATAAAGGATAGGACTGTTCTCCATTCATGAACAAGCCTCAGTAACCTGTGATACAGGAATAAAAGTCATTTCTAGGTTCATATTAACCATTGATGAAATTCAGTACTTCTAAGCTTTTATTTCCTACTGCTGAAAGCTTTCTAAGGTAATAGTAATATAATTATTAAGTATATTTTTCAAGTGTTTTTATATCTTCCTTCCTTCCTTCCTTCCTTCCTTCCTTCCTCCCTTCCTCCCTTCCTCCCTTCCTTCCCTTCCTCCTCTCCTATATGACAGAAGCTGAAAAGAGCCATTCAGTTCAATTATTCTGATTCTTCAGGTTCCATCTATATGAAACAGGCCATGCATCAGAGACATAGACACATCAGAATTCCCATATGCACTGCATTAAACACTACTTAGGAGAATCAGTCTCAGCAGAACCAAACCTCTCAGTCCCACTTGCTGTCATATGTGCCGAGCCAAGGTGCATAGAGAAGAAGAAAATCTCACTGATAGGGTACAGGCTGCGTGTGAAATTTCTAACACTGCTATCTGCAATCACTAAGATAAGATGCATGGGTTGTCAGAGTTAACTCTCCCACTGAACTATGCCTAAAGCCACGTGCTCAAGTGGCTAAATGGAGACAGATATTACAAAGGTTTTAAATTTTTCTTTGTTTTGTTTTGCTGATGACAGATGTTTGAACACCCACACAAAACAATGGCTTTAGAACTCAGTTTCATTGGATCAAAATGTGAGTATTTGTGTGGTATTTGGTTTTGTAGACAGTAAAGTCTTAGGCAATTAGAAAAGCTTTTTCAATAAAGTGTATTATTATATTAAAAATCTTCTAAAACTTTTATAAATATGGTTTGTATGTCTTTATTCTCTTTCTGAGAGTGGGGAACTTTATAGTTTGAATTTTCTCAAAGCAGAGGGATTCTGAGTTTATTTGGGAGGTAATCCAAGAAAATCACCAGTAGGGGTTTGGAGAAATGAGGCAGAGAACGAGATGAAGCCAATCAAGAAGGCTTTCTCAAGGACATTACCACTGCAGATAGTTGGAGTTTCAACTCCATGGGTAATTTAGGCATTCTGAACCAACCATGCTGCAGTTATCCCATTTGAGGGATCAGGGAGCTAGGCTATTACCCATCAACTTCCGATGTTACTGGTTATTGATTTATCCTGGGAGTTTCAGTTCCCAGCACTTCCCAGTCAGTACTGTCCTAAGCCAAGTGGTGGCCAAAGGAAACCCTCAGACATAAAACCTGTCTTTTTTTTTTTTTTTAAGTGCTGAGATATATGTGCAGAACGTGCAGTTTTGTTACACAGGTATCCATGTGCCATGGTGGTTTGCTGCACCTATCAACCCATCATCTAGGTTTTAAGCCCTGTATGCATTAGGTATTTGTCCTAATGCTCTCCTTCCCCTTGCCCTCCATCCCCCAACAGGCCCCAGTGTGTGATGTTCCCCTCTCTGTGTCCATGTGTTCTCATTGTTCATTTTGGTAGCTGAAAGTCAGGTTATATGCCAAGGGGGATAGGCAGGACACTGGAAGTATCTGCTAAAAAGGTCTATTAACCTTTCCATTTTTTACATGGAGAAATCAGGACAAAGCTTTTTTTGCATTTTTTATATCAAAATGTAAAAGGCCCACTGCACTAATTGGCATGTAAAACATGCTAACATCTATTAAAATAGAAACAACAAATTAGCCTGTTTATTTTGGTTTATGTCTTTAATTCTCAAGTCCGTATCAAGATAATAAAAGATACTGAACTTGATTCCTTCTCTCTAGTTCTCAGAGTGACTAGCTATACAGTGACTAGTGATTAGTACTGACAATGCTATGAGAATCTTTCAGAAAGTAATAAAGGAGTAGCATTTCATAGTTTCAACCTAGTATTTGGAAGTCAGAAGAAATTATACTTACATCATGCTTCTGATGATACCTTTACTATCCATAATCATAGGTTAATTCACCTGAATTCAGATGAGATATGCAATTTAATTCCATTTTGAGTGTATATTCTATTGCATTATATTCTATTTAGCATGTATTGAGTGTTAACAATCTGAAATATGCATGTGACTTTAGCTACTCAGAAAAATTAATTTGAAGTTCGGGTGTGGTGGCTCATGCCTATAATCCCGGAACTTTGAGACACCAAAGTGGTGGATCACTTGAGATCAGGAAAGTGAAACCAGCCTGGTCAACATGGTGAAACCCTATCTCTACTAAAAATACAAAAAAAAAAAAAAAAAAATTAGCCACGTGTGTTGGTGGGCACCTGTAATTCCAGCTACTTGGGAGGCTAAGGCAGGAGACGAGACTTGCTTGAACCTTGGAGGCGGAGGTTGCAGTGAGCCAAGATAGAGCCACTGCACTCCAGCCTGGGCAACAGAGCAAGACTCCATCTCAAAAGAAAGAAGAAGAAAAATTAATTTGAGAGCGAGATGCTGTTCTCTGTAACACAAATGAGTTACCTATACAGAAATTTATTCATTAAACAATTGTTATCAAGTATTGTTAATTAACCCAGTTTTAACACATTTTTCTACAAAGCACTATTTTTAAATATATTTTGATATAATCCCATATTTATTTTCTAGATGTTTTATTATACAATTTTTAAACATATAGCTAAATTAGAATTATGCAGTGATTACCCATCTGTCCATAACATTTATTCTGTAATTAACATTTGACTATATTTATCAGTTAAATCTGCATTTGTTTTCTATCACCACTATAACAAATCACCACAGCTTAACACAGCACAAATTTATTACAGGTCAAAAATTCAGAATGGATTTCAGTGTGCTAAATTCAAGATGTTGGCAGGTAGGCCTTTCTTTGGCAGGCCTTTTTGTAGGCCCTGAGAGAGAATTCATTTCCTTGTCTTTTCCAGCCTCTAGAGGTCACTCACTTTCCTTGGCTTGTGGTGTCTTCCTCTATCTTGAAATCTAGCAGTGGAGCATCTTCAAATCTTTCCTGACTCTGAACCTTGCTTCTCTTGCCAGATCTCCTTCTCTCACTCTTCTGCCTTATTCTTCCATCTTTTAAGGCCCTTCATGATAATATTGAACCCAGAATAACCCAGGATAGTCTCCTTAGTTAAAAATCCTTAAATTATTGACATCTGCAAAGTCTCCTTTGCCACGTAATGTAATGTATTCAAAGCTTCCAGGAATAGGGATGTGGACATCATTGAGGTCCATTATTATGCCTCCCATTGATCTCCTTTCATCCATCAATCCATCTAATTTTAAAGGTGAATTTTTCAGTAAATTGAAAGCTGCTTATTTTCAAAGGTAACTCCCAATTGAGTTATCAATAAAGAAATGTTACTCTACATCTTTAAATCTCCTTTAAAGAAGAATATATTTTATAAGTTTCTCATACTTTTCAGGAATTTGTCTGTGTGAATGCTTCCACAGTTTTGCTACTCTATGCATATGTCCTCACTAATTTGTTTAGTATGTTAACACAAGATGCTGATTTACAGATAATTTTAATGTGTGTTCTGACATTTGCAGTCTTTCTACTATTTGCTATAAATATTTTGCACTCAAGAATTCCAAATTAAACCCTCCTTACAAAATCAGTTGATGATTAGAGAAATGAAATCCATTTTCCAGTAGATATTTTATCCTTATGGGTCAAATTTAGCCCCAGTGTGACTCATTAGCTATCTCTATCCAACTAAACAAAAATAATCCTTTAGAAAATGAAGGCGATCCCGCTTCTGCAAGGTGGTCATATTGCAAGAGAAATATAACATAATGAAGAATTCAGTTATTATGTAGATTTGTCTGTATAATATCATATCAACTTTGAATTTACAAATTTATAATATCATATCTAATGAACTAGAAATCATCATGTTTCAATTCAAAAAATTGATGAAGTCACAATTGCAATAACATTAACTAGCATATATTGAGTATTGATTATCTTGCAGATAGTGTAAATTATTTAAATATTATCAACCCTATTCAATAGATAAGAAAAAGTAGGTGTGTACAGACTAAGTAAAACACCAATGTTCATACTGCTAATGTGTGCAGAAACCAAGATCTAAACAATCCTTCTGAGCATTGTGCCTGGTGCACAGATAGAGGAACCAAGAAAGTCATCCCTTTTAGTCTATATGGAATAAAGAGAAGATTTCTGTCAAAGTCAGTTTGGGGTGCTCAAAGAAAATACCATAGATTGGTGACTTAAACAGTATACATTTCTTTCTCAAAGTTCAAGAGACTAGGAAATCTAAGATCAAGGCAACAGTAGATCCAGTGTCTGGTGAGGATCTGGTTTCTGGTTTGCAGATGGTCATATTCTAGTTGTATCCTCACATGACAGGAAGCAGAGAAAGAGAAGCAGCAAGCTTCCTTCTGTCTTTTCTTCTAAAGGCACTGATTCCATTCAGGAAGGCCCCACCCTCATGATCTAATTACCTTCCAAATGCCCTACCTCCTAAAATCAACATAGTAAGGGTGAGGATTTCAACATAGGAATTTGGGAACATGGACATTCAGTCCATAACATCCCACCCCAGCCTCCCAAAGTCACATTTTTCTCAGATGAAGGGAAAGCATTTCTTTCATCCAAAAGCCCTCAAAGTCTTAACTTATTTCAGCATCAACTCTAAAGAACACACACTCAGCTTCAAGACAAGGAAAGAAGGGCCCTGTAGGGGATGCAGATATTATTAGGGCTGCCAAATTCTCATGTAAATATTGTCTAAGTTAGATATGGGTGAGACTCCAAGTATGACTCATTCTGGGGTAAAATTTATCTTCAGCTGTGAACTTTTGAAACCAAACAAGTTGCATGCTTCCAAAACACAATGATGGAACAGGCATAGAATAGATTCCCCTATTCCAAAAGGGAGAAATGAAAAAGAAGGAAGGGGTGAGAGATCACAAGTCCCAAGAATGCCAAAAACCTAGAAAGGCTAAGAGATTATAAATCTTGAGAATAATTTCTTTTGACTCAATGCTTTTCCTTCCAGACTCACTGGGACATCAGTCCAGCCTCCTCCAAGACCCACTATGGCAGCAGTTCTTCATCTGTGGCTCTGCAGGCAAGGATCACACATTGTGATTCTGCCAGGTAGAAGTTGTGCTTCTCTGGATCTGTCAGGTGGCCTTGCCCCCGAGGCTTTGCTGGGTGTTGTTCCTACTCTTTGAAACTGAGGTGGAGACAGTCCTGCACCCCCTACTCTCAGGCACTCTAGATGTGCAGTGGAAGTGGCAGTCCTAAGATATCAGCATTATGTGCAGGGTCCTTCTTCCCTTATCTTGAAGAAAGTTATATGTTTGCAGGTGAAGAGCCCTTATGATCCATTCCCGTCGGGTCTTCCAACAGTCTTTCTCCATTTTGTCCTGTTTTCTTTGTTCCTAAGTCCCAGCTAGAAATGTTTCCTCTGCTGTAATGTCATCTCTATGCCTGGCTTCTGTTGAGATGGCTGATTAGGTTATGGTTCACATCCACACTAATCTTATTAAATGGTCACTCTACCACAGCCTTAGTATTCTTTTTCAAATGCTCCTTCTCATTTTTATTTTTTGTAATGTGGATAGGCTGATAAATTTCCACATCCTAAAGTTCTGGTTTCATTTTGCCTAACAGCTCTATCTTCTGTTCATTTCTCTCCTGTATATTTCACTATAAGAAGTTAAGAAAAAGTAAAACACCCTATGAGTACTTGGTTTACAAATCTCAGATAAATATACAATGTCATTACTCACAAATTCTACCATCCATACAACACTAGGAACACAAACACAATTCAACCAGGCTTTTTTTTGGAGCACTCACCAGAATCAGAATCAGAATGTATAAACCTCTTCAGGCAAAATCAGCATTTGCTAACATGTGCATCAAATCTCTTCCAGCTTCTACCCCACTATCCAGTTCCAATGCCTCTTCCATATATTTTTAGCCATGTTTTTACATCATTAACACACCTCTCGGTACCCATTTATGTCTTAGTCTGTTTGGAGTGCTAAATAGAATACCATGGACTGGATTGCTTAAACAACAGAAATTTATTTTTCACAGCTCTGGAGGCTGGAAAATACACTATCAAAGTGCCAAGAGATCCAGTGTCTACTGAAAGCCTGTTTCCTGCTTTGCAGATGGCTGTCTTCTAGTTGTATTTTCATATGGTGGAGAGCAGAGAGGCACAAAGGAAGCAAGTTCTATGTCTCTTCTTCTAAGGGTTCCAATCCCACTCATGAGGGTTCCACCCTCTTAGTCTAATTGATATGGACAGAAGACCATTGATATGGTGGTTCCCCAGCAAAGGCCCCACTCTCAAGTGTGGACACCCATGGCCCTAAATGAGAACAAGCATTCTTGTTTTCGTGCCCAAAATGTTACCTTTTGGCCTGCCATGCATCCTGTCCTGCCACCATATAAATCCCAAGCCCCAAGCTTCAGACCAGCAGTTCAGCAGACAAGCAATGGTGGAGTGACACAGTAGAGGAACAGAGGAGTGATGTCTGGATGCCGAGGGGAGTTCTGCTGGAGGTGGTCGGAGAAGAGTCTGGCCCCAGGTGAAGACCACCTTCCCATTCCATCCCCTCTTTTCATTCCCCATCCATCTCACTGAGAGCCACTTCCATCACTCAACAAAACCTTGCACTCATCCATTGAGCCTGCATGTGATTTAATTCTTTTGTGACACTGGGCAAAAGCTTGGGATACAGAAGTCTGTCACACTGGCCCTCTGTCCTTGCAATAAGACCCAGGGTCCATTTAGCTGATTAGCACACAAGTCATCTGCAGACATCAAAGCTGAAAGACCTTGGTAATACGAGGGTTGCAGGAACCCACCCCTAGACACTACCACAGGGCCCAAGAGCCCAAAGCACTTGCTCCAGCCTCTGTACCTGCCCATCTACATGCTTCTCGTAAAGGTTTGAGCTGTGGTGGGGGATGACCAAACAGGCGAACCACATTCCTGTCTCATGTTCTACAAGGGGAATCAGGGAATGCTACTGTTTCATAATTACCTTTCAAAGGCACTACCTCCTAATACCATCACATTAGGGTTAGGATTTCAACATATGAATTTGAGGAGGGGTGCACAAATATTCAGTCCACGACACTTTGCAACAGTGGTAACTTCCAAAGAATATGTCAGAGTTAGTCAACAGTAGAAACTAGAGTAGGGTTTTTCAGACGAAGAAAACAGAATTTTCAAAAATATGTAGAGCATCTTTTCTCAAGGGAGGGTGACGCCCACCCCCTGGAGGCATTTGGTGATGTCTGGAGGCATTTTTACCTGTCATAACTATGTGAGGTTGCTACTAGCTTCTAGGGGGTAGTGGTCAGGGATGCTGCTATATGTCCTCCAATACACAGGACAGACTTTGCAACAAGAAATTACCACAAAAAATGTCAGTAGTGCTCATATTGAGAAACTCTAATCTAGAACACGTACAGATGCCTGAACCAGCACGTTCAGGGGACAGGTAGTTTCAGGTTGCTAAATGTGGGATTGAGTTGGAGGAAGGAGAATGGTGGGGCTGTTGTATGTCACTCATAAATAGCTTTATAGTTAGGCTAAGGAGTCTAGATTTTATTCTCCAAGTAATGGGGAGCCAAGGAAAATTTTAATAGTGGGGTTACATGAAAAATCTGTACATCTTGAAAAGGGGGTAGTTTATGAAAATCAAATAAGATCCTGCATATGAAAGCAGTTTATAAAATGTTGTATAAATTTTAGGCATTGTTATTTCACATACATCAGACCTCTTCATTAAAATAGGTTGACATCAAGTGAGATTTATTAGAGCAATTAAAAAAATCACATCATAATTTGACAAGATCATTTACCAGTACTCTCATGATCTGATGTATTGTTACTGTACTCCTAAATAGTTCACTCGTAGTCTGTTTGATTGCTATCAAAGTGCCACTTCTTGTTCTTTTAATAGCTATTTATATTTTTCTCAATGTAAGCATTCACATTATAAATCTTCCAGTTCTCAGGGGTTTATACTGCTTTGACATCCACATAGTAACTACTATGTTGCTCATTCAAATAGACACAATCAGGTTATGAAAACTGAAGTACATAGAAATTAATTTTTTTGAGACAGAGTCTCATTCTGTCACCTAGACTGGAGTGCAATGGCATGGTTTTGGCTCACTGCAGCCTCCCAGGTTCAAGTGATTCTCCCACCTCAGCCTCCCAAGCAGTTGGGACTACAGGCATGTGCCACTACACTTAGCTAATTTTTGTATTTTTAGTAGAGACAGGGTTTCACTACGTTGGCCAGGCTGGTCTCAAACTCCTGACCTGGTGATCTGCACGCCTTGGCCTCCCAAAGTGCTGGGATTAGAGGTGTGAGCCACTGTGCCCGGCCAGAAATTGATATTTTCTCCTTAACTTATTTCCTTCATATTTCCTTTTTTCTTTCTATTCTTTCTCCCTGTCTTCTATTTCTTCCCTGTTTTTTCTCTTTTTTTCCCATAAACTGGCTAATTGCAGTAGGGAAAAATAAAAACAGGAAGAAAGAAACTCTTACCAATGTCTCACCAAGACATCAGATTATGTCACTTGTGAGGAATAATCATGAATGAATTTCAAGATGACCTCTGGCAGTCCTGTAAGATTGTGTTCAATGACCTTGCCTCCTGGTATGAACAGCCTTGTATAATTCCCTGTCCTCAAATAATCTGTTACTAATCAAGAGAATGTGGCAAAATTGAGGGACTGTCAGTTCTGTAGTTAGGTCACAAGAGGTAGTGACTTCTGTCTTTCCAGTAGACATTCTCTTCCTGACTTTGATAAAGCAAGTAGCCATATGGGAGAGGCCCATGTGCCAAGGGCCTGAGGAAGAGGCTCCAGCCAATAGCTAGCAAGGAATGGAGGGACCTTAGTCTCACAAAAAACTTGAGGAGCTTGAGGAGCTTCCAGTGGTCACTTGAGTTAGCTTGGAAGTGGATCCTTCTGTAGGTGAACCTTTGGAACTGACCCCAGACATAGCAGACACCTTGATTGCTAATTTCTGAGAGATAGTGAAGTAGAGTGACCAGCTAAGCCTTGTCTAGAAATTGTGAGACAACGAACCTGTTTTTTGTTTTTTTCTTTTAGGAGGTAAATGTTGGGATAATCTGTTATGCGATGCACTGATGAAAAAGTAATGCATGACCCTTAGTCTAGGTTTCTTCTAAAATTAAACATCTTTGTCATCAATGGTAGACACTAAAGACACAAAGATATAAAGCTCATAGACATAAATACTGGAACAATGGACACTCAGCCTACTTGAAAGTGGAGGGTGGGAATGATGATGGGGATCAAGCAACTACCTATAGAGTACTATGCACACTACCTGGGTGACAAAATAATTTGTACACCAAACCCCAGTGACACACAATTTATCCATCTAACAAATATGCATATGTACTCCCTGAATCTAAAACAAAGGTTTGAAGGAAACATAAAAATAAAAATAATAAGTTGTGTGGAATTTAAGTTGTAAAATCCAAAGACAGTTTTGTTTCATTGTGAAATGAGTGACTTTAATGAAACCAAAGCACTTTGCCCAAATGTTTACTGTTGACATTCTGAAATACAAATGAGAAGCGAATTAATTTTGTCTTCCAAACTATGGACTTTCGGTCTTTATGGCATAGAATAACAAAATAATAGCATTTATAGACCTAAGAGTTGATACAATCTGCATTATTTAACAGTAGCTGCTCTAAGAGATTAAAATAGCAACATAGCACAATAGTCACTTATCTCATTTATGTAAAATTCAAAATGAGTGTTTATGAACTGCATGAATCTCTCTTAACATCTTTAAATTAGAAATCCTGAATTGTCCAATCTTGATGTTTCACCATTTTCAATTCCTCACCAAGACGGCCACAGAAAGGAAACAATTATTGAGTATTGTTGAGTTTATGAGCAGAGTCTGAAATTGGCTTATGTAACTTCTGCCGACGTTTCTTGGGTCATAAACTAGTTCTGTAGTCATACCTAACTGCAAGGGAGGCAGTGGAATATCATCTAGCTGTGCCCAGTAGATGGATTTAGCAATCAGCAAACCAGCCAGGCTCTGTCACATACTCTGACTTTTCTACTTTGCAAATACGAAACTAGAGGTTTACGGAGAGTTCAATGCACTTGATGATGCTCATACCTCCAAAACTAATAAGAGACTAAAAGCTAGAATCCAGTTTTTCTAACTTCTTGTTTGCTACTTCTCTGCCATTAATTCTATATAGAAAATATAGAGAATAAATGATTATTTGTACAGAGTTTTCTAAAGTTATTAAACATTTTGGCAGCCTATCATTAAAGGCCATTTGCAAAGATTCAAATATGTGATTAATCAGCATGTAATTACTTAGCATGCCAATTTAAAAGAAGTAGACCATGGGTCTCCATTTGTGCTGAAAGGGCAAATAAAATATAGCCTTTCTCTAATCTTACATTAATGAAAATTAATTAATGAAAGTACAATTCAATTGCAAGAAAACATTTGGGGGCATATGTGGGTTTCTTAGGTGCATCACTTTAATTAAAAATATGTAATTTTATTATCTTTTATTTTAACTAAATTTAAATTTCATGTTATTAGTTCCAAAAAGTGCTTGAAAGAAAAAAATATGGCATTGTGTCCCAAAGGAGTTGTGCTCGTTCTGACATTCATTAACCTTTACTAAGATGATCCATTTCAGAGAGGTCTAAGTGACCACGGAGCTGGGAAATTTAGTTGGCCTGAATTTGCCAGATGGAATCATGCTTCCTCTAATCCCAGACACTCAATTTTGCTTTCACATTAGTCTGGTCAGTACTCAATATCTTAGTTAACCTAGTTCACAAAACTAAGTATTTGTTTCTGTTTTATTAATTTCTGTTTTTTTTTTTCTTTTCTTTTCTTTTTTTGTGGGTGTAGGGTTGTTTGGTTTTGCTTTATACTCATATTAAAAAATTGATGTTTTTTAATCAGGTATTTTTTTCTTTTAACTATGCCATTAAAAAATAATTATCTTGTTAATAATTATCTTATTTACTGGCTTCCCATTCCTGTTAACTAGAATGAGATTTCTATCGTTTTTAAGTAGAAAGGTTCACTATGATTAATTTTGGAATTAGAATGCACCTAGAAATCTTTTATATATGATTTTTGAACAAATGTTCTTTACCATAGAAATGAAAATACACCATACTTACTACTGGTTATTTTTTAGAACACAAATGTGGCAGCACCATTTAATAAGTTGAAGATGCTACATTCAGATGGCAGATATCATGTCCCATTCTACTAATACTTTCTAGCTCTATGACCTTAAGAAAGATTTGGTGGCTTAGGTGGGTCTGGTTATGCATCCTAGTTTTGTAAAATTGGTAATGTATAGACTCACATTTTAAAGGTTGTTGTGTAGAAAGACAAAATACTGCAGGCATTTGTAAGTAAGGCAGTTACATTGAAGTATATTGGTAGAATGTTTCTGAAGAACAAGGAGGGTGCTGAGATTCTGAGACAGCGAGAATTATGAAAGCATAATGGAGCTTATAACGGGTTAAGAAATGGATAGGATAAATGAGAGATAGGGTATAAATTATTGTTCTTTTAAACTGACGGTCTATAGGCATAATAATGCATTTATTTATTTTAAAGTGGATCCTCTAAAGATCAGAACTGTTACCTGGAGGCCACAAATTTGGTATATAAATCATGGCACACGCGCACATACACACACACACACACATATAATCACAAAAGTACTAAATGTGCAATTTTTTTTTTTTTAACTTGTCTAAGGTGCTTCATTTTCAGTGGTTATATGTAAAGCCCTGGGATGAACTAACTCATATGTATAAAATCTTTGACCTCTTTGAGTAAGAGGCACTATTTCAGACCAAATTATTATTATTAATGGGAGTGAGCCCTGAGCTAATGAAAGACATTTTTTTCTTTTCTTGTTTATTTATTTTTATTTTATTTATTTATTTTTGAGACAAAGTCTCACTCTGTCTCCAGGCTACAGTGCAGTGGCCTGATGTCCACTCACTGCAACCTCTGCATCCCAGGTTCAAGCGATTATCCTGTCTCAGCCTCCCAGATAGTGTGGACTACAGGTGCCTGCCACCAGATTCAGTTAATTTTTTTCTATTTTTAGTAGAGACAGGGTTTCACCGTGTTTGCCAGGATAGTCTGGATCTCCTGACCTCATTATCCACCTGCCTCAGCCTCCTAAAGTGGTGGGATTACAGGCGTGAGCCACCGCGCCCGGCCTGGAAGACAGTTTTTAAATTACTTGATGAGGGAAGCACTTCAGCACTCTTGCTGCAGAGTGAAATGCATGTATTTTTTGTTTGCTTATTTTTCCAATGGCAACAGCAAAGATAGTTCAACAAATGTAGAAATCTAGATGAAATAATCCCTTTTGTGTAAACCTCATGTAGAAACTTCACTTTCACCCCATAGCTACTCCTTTTTAGAGGACCTTGGACCTATTTTCAGGCATGGAAAAAATAATTTGGTTACTGTAAGTCAAGACAACAAAACCATTTCTCTCTCTCCACATCTCCCACAACTTCAATGGCACTGGGAGGTCAATGTTTCTTAACCACATTCTCATCTAAGTCTTTGATCTTTTGACTCAAATATCTGTATCTTCTATCTTGATATACTTGCCATGGTCACCTTAGGTTTTCTTACTTTATGCTTTAGAAGTTTCCTTCTGGCAACTCTCCATCTCCTGTGGCCCTCCGGCTTTTTATAACATTTTGAAATCCTTGTATCACATGATTAACACCATCAAAGACATTGTGAGTGACTCACAATTCGAGTCAGTTTAGGGAGAAGAGGAAATTCCAGAAATTTCATGATATTGAACCAATTTATGGATGTTTAAAGTTCTTTATGTGTCCTTGGATTTTTTTTCTCTCTCTCTCTCATTTTTTTTTTTTTTTTGACTATCATAAGGTTTAGTACGGCATCAGAGTTTACTTTCTCTTATAAGGTTACAATTGTCTACAATAATTACCCTCTCAGGTGATCTGGTAAAATTAGGTTATCCTTTGAATTTCTGTATAATCATAAACAGGATGAAAGAGCAGGCAGAGTGCATGTGACAGTGAGGTTTAAGGAAATTTTAATAAGTGAAGAGCTTATTGAAAGCAAAAAGCTGAGGAATGCAAAAGGACAAAATAGAAAAGCAGGACACAATAAAATGGTAGCTGTTAAAGGAAATGATGGCAATGGTGGGGAGAGGATCCTAAAGCCCCGTATAGTGTTACAAATAGTCAAGCCTAAGGGAAGACATGTGAGATCAAGTGACAATAATAACGAAGCTCTCTGAAGCCAATGGAGGTTTCTAAACCTCCATTGTATACATGGCTTAGTAGTTAGAATGAGTCCTTGTCAGGATTCAATAGCAGAAGAAAATATACTTAAAATAGAGACTAGTAAAGCAAAAAAAGGTTTTGGAAAGCTATAAAACCTCTGCAGAGTGAGTAACCCAGCACTCCGAGCTTGGAATGTGAGAGGTATGTCGTGTTTACCTCAGGTTCACCACCAAATCCAGGAGCCTCCACTAGACACGGTGTATTGGTGAGGTCCCAGCTAACTCACTGTGTTCCAACTGTGTTAATGTTAAAATGCTATGCAGGAGAAAATAAAATGAAAGACTAGCCCGAGGCTCAATACTATAGACTAAACTGTGTTCCTCTCAATACATTTATATATTGAAACTTTAACCTGCCATGTAACTGTATTAAAAATGGGGCCTTTAGAGTGATAATGAAGGTTTATAGTGGTAAGAGGTCATCAGGGTGGGACCCCAGGACTGGTGTCCTTATAAGAAAGGGAAAAGACAACAGAGGTCTCTCTTCATGCGCACAAAACAAAGCCTATTGTGAGTATACAGCAAGAATGTGGTCATCTATGAGCCAAGAGGAGGGAACTCACTAAAAGCCAACCTTAGCAACACCTTAATCTTGGACTTCTAGCCTCTAGAACTGTGAGAAATAAATTTCTATTGTTTAAGCCACCCAGTCTGGCAGCTACGTAAGACTAATACACCCAGTTAGGATAAGAAATCTGACTTCTGCCTCTGTTCACTTTATTTTTAATTACATAAAAGACAGGCTTCTGAGATATGCAGCCCCTGCTTTTGAGGAGACAACTGCAATTGGAGTGGCAGATGGAGATAAGAAATACCTCTGACGTCTCCAGACAATTTAGATGGTCTACCTCAAGCCTAATAATAGCAATGTTAGAGCCATTTACCTGGCTGGCTGACTTAAAGAGTAGTTATATTCTTGAAGATTGCTAATAAAATATTGATACAAGAGTAAGAAAGTGATCATGCTAAAATAACTTGCACCATTTCCCCAGGTGGTACCATTAGGGCACAGAGTGTGTCAGCTATTAACGCTATGCTGGCACAATGAAAATGTTCAAAAGTATTTTAGAAAGGAGGTAGAAAGGAAGAAATGAAGGAAGAGAGAAAAGGGGGAAGGGAGGAAGGGAGGATGAGAGAAAGGGAGAAAGGGAGGAAGGGAGAGAGAGGGAAAGAAGGAAGAAAGAAGAGAAGAGAAGGAAGGAAGGAAGGAAGGAAGGAAGGAAGGAAGGAAGGAAGGAA
>NC_045439.1:22204950-22228590 GCF_002776525.5 Piliocolobus tephrosceles
GAAGGAAGGAAGGAAGGAAGGAAGGAAGGAAGGAAGGAAGGAAGGAAGGAAAAGGAAGTAGTAAAAGGAAGGAAGGAAGTAAGTAAGTTTGGGAAAGTAGTTAGTATGACACCTTCAGATAAAATCAGTTCTTCCGGCTTTCCTCTTGCCTGTGTACAATGGAATATGACATGTAAGTTTAATAAAAATAAATAAATAAATAAATTTAGAGACTAAATACTATTTTAGTCACGTTAACTTCAGTGTTTGACTAGGTCTAGATGATCTAGATGACTAGAAAAAATCAATTAGGAATTCACACTCAATCAACACAACCTCAATGATGAGAATGACACTCTAAAGGGGAGAATTTAAATGAACTTCAAGGGACCAACACCTTTGAACAAAAAGCCACATTATGAACTAAAAGAAAACCCAAAAGTAAAACTTTTGATAATAGAAGGTGATGCTGGGACATGAGGCAGACAGTAGGAATTTACATTGTCATTTATCGGTTGCCATTTACATGTTGGTTGAGTTTCTAGTACTTTAATCAAATGTTGTTTCAAGTCATCAGCACATTAGTCAATCAGGTTTTAGAGTCCTTCATTCCCAGACTCTGCAACACTCTGATCAGTCTCTCCCCATTCCCGGGTCAGGCAAACTCTTTGTTGATTTCACTGGAGTGGAACCTAAAATCCAATCAGGCCATAAATGATTTGGACTGCTGCTACTTCTCTCACCTTGCTTCTTAGTTCGTTCCTCTTTATGTTCTCCGTCTCACCCTCATTTTGTTGTTCCTCAAACTTGTCAAAACTATTTCCCCTTTAGAATCTTTACATTGACTAATTACACTTCTTAGAATACTCTGTCCCCCAGATAGATGTAAACATGGTTTATTATTTTACTTCATTCGAACCTTCCTCAAATGTTACCTTCTCCATAAAACCCATAAAAAAGAATGAGTTTGCGTCCTTTGTAGGGACATGGATGCAGCTGGAAACCATCATTCTTAGCAAACTATCATAAGAAGAGAAAACCAAACACCGCATGTTCTCACTCATAGGTGGGAACTGAACAATGAGCTCACTTGGACTTGGGAAGGGGAACATCACACAATGGGGCCTATCATGGGGAGGGGGGAGGGGGGAGGGATTGCATTGGGGAGTTATACCTGATATAAATGATGAATTGATGGGTGCTGACGAGTTGATGGGTGCAGCACACCAACATGGCACATGTATACATATGTAACAAACCTGCACGTTATGCCCATGTACCCTAGAACTTAAAGTATAAAAAAAAAAAAAAAACCCACAATGCTAGTTATTTTCTATCATTTCCAGCTCTCAGATATGTCCTTTGCCCTTTGCTGCTTGTTTTATGGCTTGGGGATCAGGAGACAGATATTGGGGCATTTCTTCCTGTCTCTCCCTTGCTTTTCTAGCTGTAGTTTTGATAGTGTATTCCTCTAACTACAATTCCTGCAGCTTGACTCTTTTTACATGGCTCCAGCCCTTCCAAGGCTCTAGTTAACAATAGTTTGACCTTTTACCTTCAGGCCTTAGGATGGTGCCAGTTTTCTGCTGTTGCTAGACACCGAGTGCTCTAAAGTTCCTTAACCTAGTTTACATTTCTGTAAATAGCTCCTTCATCTTACTCCCTCTAGAAGCCTTCATGAATGTATCTGTTCTGACCAGATTCTAAATGAAAACGTATCCAAGTTACCTTTTAAAAGATTGCAAATCAATGCCTTCTCTCCTAACATCCTCAATCCCTTTCATCCTGCCCCACATTTTCTCCCAAAGCACCTATTATCTTTAATATTATTGTTTACTCATCAATTAATTCTTGGAAATCTGCCTCCCTTAGGTAGAGGCAGGCCCGTGAAAGCAAGGATCTTTTGTTCACTGAGGTATTCCAAGTATTTTGAATAGAGTCTGGCAAATGATAGACATTGGAAAACTATTTATTGAATGAATGAATAAAGAACAAATAAATACATCGAACTACTAGTCACATATAGTAAGGTTACCAGAAACATTGTTGAGTATTGATATTGGTAAACATTTCTAGATATTAACCCTCAAAATTGTATTTATGCCCTTTATTTTAACCTTAATAGCTTTTACAAAATAATAGTAGATTGAAAATGAATATTATGTTAGATTCCACGTAATATCTGTGGGATCTAACAAAATTAAGTTCATATATTTGCAAATCTGGTTAGTTAGGTATTTTTTGCATGTACTAATAATTGGCCTATCGGTCAGGATGGTTTATGGAGTGCTGCAGTAACAAAGTCAACATTTCAGAGGCTTAAAGTGAAAAAGGTATAATAATTATCAATTTTATTACAAATTGATCTCAGATTGGCAGGGGATCTGATCAATGCCTTCTTTACCCAAGAACGAGCTAATAAAGCCTCTGACATCTTAAATGTCGTTGATTGTTATGGTTGGGGAAAGAGCACATGGAGAATCACATGCTTGCTCAATCTTTTCTGTCCATAAATACCACGTGCTATTTTTGCTCTCATATGATTGCCCAAAGCAAGGACCAAGTTTAACTTGAAGCGCATGAAAAAATCTCATTCTATCCTGTACCTAGAAGAAAAAAAAAAAAAAAAAAAAATATTAGTGATGAATGTGAATAATTAACGATTGGATCTGATGGCTTGAGTTGCTTAGCATGTGACAAATGATGGTGAGAGATGTATTACGAATATTCATAAACATTTTCATGAGATTTATGTGAAATATATAATACATATAATTATATATAGTTATATACTATATATAATATCATAATTATATATGCATAATATAATTACTAAGCAGATAAGGCAGAGGGATATAGCACACTGTAAAAAGAAAATTTACTCTTCTTTGTCCTCAAGGTCCTTGAAGTTTACTGAAAGAGGGTATTTCAAAAAACACGAAAATAATTTGTTTCTGATAGATAAAACACTTTAATATTTCTTACCCCGATCCTCAATATCAGAATATTTCTTGAAAAACATTTAAAATAAATTTGTTTTTAAATTCAATTGAACAAAACTTGAAAATAAAACCCAAATGTATCAATATTAATTTTGTAAATGCTTTTATTTAGCTACTATAGGGAATTATCAGGCCCTCTTTGAGGTGTGTAAAATAATGCTAAATTGTCACATTGTTTTTCTTTGGAAAGAACATATGGATCCAGGGATAAAAGCACAGAGCTCTCTTATGTGATTTATGAAGTTCTCTGCTAACCAAGTCTCATTCTTTTTCTCTCGTTCCCCTTTAGTAATATACCTGGGTCATTTCCTAAGTATTTTAAGATGGTGTTCACTTTATGCCTGTCCTAATGTATTTACAAATACTGCTCATGTTTTCTTCCAAAGATTCTGTTCCAATCACAGATTTATTGCTCCCTACATGGCTAAATTTCAAACAGAACTATGTCAGTAATGATAACTGTAGTAGGCAAGGAATGGGATAAAGAAAATGAAGCAGGAAATAAAATAATTCCTCTTCTCTGCCTTTGAGGTTTTCGCAAAACAGTTTTATGGCCACAATTAAGGTAAACAAATTCACTATTCAGTAGTAAAATGCTATAGGTAAACTTGTAACAGTTGAAACATGACTAGTTTTCCCAATTTTGATAGTTTTGGCTTCTCTAATCAAATAAGTAAATAAAATGTCTCAATTCACCAAGCAATCACCAGCCAATACGAGGGCTGTGTCCTGTCTGACCACCTACATCAAAGGGTGAGATACTTTTTTCAGAAATTTGAAAGTTCAGGTTAGTGAAAATACAATGTGAGTTGGTTAAACCAAAACTAACGCTTTTAGAGGATAGTTTCTATAAAATTTTAGTTAAGTGTATGCATGTGTGTATGCATTTTTTTTAAATTTTCTCATGATGAATAAGCCAATTAATCCTTGATAAAATGTATAACTTACTCTAATTTGTTGAGACAATTGTTTCAATATCATCAACTCTATTTCTGCTGAATCACACTGTGAAAAGTAACCATTTATAGTGATGGAAACTACCATTTAAAATTTTACTTTCTATTAAATATATATATCGTTATATTAAATAATAAAAGCTTTTACAAAATTGTGAAAATCAGGTCTTTCATTTTTTCTGATAAATAATGCAAAACCTAGGCAGAGTGCAGTAGCTCACGCCTATTATCCCAGCACTTTGGTAGGCTGAGGCAGGCAGATCACCCGAGGTCAGGAGTTTGAGACTAGCCTGGTCAACATGACGAAACCCAGTCTCTACTCAAAACACAAAAATTACCTGGGCGTGGTGGCAGATGCCTATAATCCCAGCTACTAGGCAGGCTGAGCCAGGAGAACCACTTGAACTCGGGAGGTGGAGGTTGCAGGGAGCCGAGATCTTACCACTGCACTCCAGCCTGGGCGATAGAGCAAGACTCTGTCTCAAAAAATAAATAAATAACTTAAAAAAAAAAAATCTTAAACAAATAGCCCCAATACCTTTGTAACTATTGTATTGTCTGGAGAGCAAATCCCAAGGTGGCTACTAGCAGTTGTTCAACTATTAGTCTTAAGACTAATCCCACAGGATATGATAATTAGCATAAAATGTCAGAAATAATTTGATATAGTTGAAATAAATGATGTTCAAGTTATGTTAATTGGCCAAAAATATTATACATGCTTCCCTGACCTCCTGGCTTGAAGTATTTAAGAACTTGATGAATGGGGCAGCATAGTGGAATTCTAGCTGTAAGATTCCATTCATTCCACATTCCTAGTTCTATAAAGGTTTCCATTTCTTGCTCCACAGAAAAGTTTCATCTCAACCTAACACTGAGCTTTTCATACAAAGTACCTCGAGTGCTCAGGATAGAGAGTTATTTCCCAGTCCAGAAGAACAGACTTGTAAGTGCAAAGTTAGTAAGGAGTAAGTATAAACTTACTATTGATTCATTTTGTTTGTATTCCTCTGAATGAACAGCTGGACTATTTTTCATGTCCTCACCTTCTGAGACCTTTCCTGATTCCCTCATTAGGATTTAGACTTCTTGCCATTTTGATACCATTGTTCACATCAAGGACGCAAGAAGCAATAGGAATTACCTCATGGCACTTAAATCAGATGTTATGTTTAATATGCTTGTTTCTTTACTACACTCCCCATCCCACCATTAAACTCATTTGTTGTGTAAATTAATACATAGATAATCATACTTTACGTGGCCTGGAATTTTGCCTAGAGATAATCAGAAGTAACTACCCATATGCATCATAATCTTCTATAGGAAGACAAAAAATGCTCGACAACATCATGACACTTTGAAACTCCTTATTTTTGCTCTTTACTCCTCGTGCCTTAGGCTGTCTTGCTGGTTCAGTCCAGATTAACTGGAACTTGTTAATCAAATCCACCATTCATATCAAATTATAAAAGAATAAGAGCAGCTGAAGATCATACTACTCTCTGGAGGTGTGTTAGAGTGAGTCAAAGCCTTTCAAAATGAATTTATTTATTATAGTTAGATCGTCAGAATCTAACTAAGAGACATCGTTTGAAGAATACCTGGGTCTTCTCACCATTCCTGGAATCCTTCCTTCTAGGTGCATATCTATACTTCCTAATATGTAAGGGTAGCCTTAGGAAAGGTTTAGTTCTGGTATAGACTAATCACAATATGCAATCATAATTTGCATGTTTAATGATTGTTTTAAGAAGAGCTGGGTTTTCTCATTATTCCTGGACTTCTTCCTTCTAGGTGTATATCTATACTTGCTAATATATAAGGGTAGCCTTAGGGAAGGTTTAGTTCTGGTATAGACTAACCACAGTATGCAATCGTAATTTGCAGTTTTAACAATGTTTTTTACATATTATAGAAATTATGTGAGGTCTCCAATTGGTTACATGAGCCATGCTACTAGGATCTTGTTTCCCATTCTGTCTAAATTTTTCTCCCTGTGAAGGTCAGGACTTTAAGGTGGCCATATTATCCCAGCTCCTGGTATGTCTGCACCCACTTTCTACTTCCTCTTGAGTGTGGGTGGGCCTGGCGACCTGTTTCCCACCAATTGAACATGTCACTAGCTATAGGATGGCACTCCAGGGATTTCATTCCATTTCACATGCCTGTCTTGACAGCAGACTTGCCCCAGTCTCTCTCTTTCTTTCTCTTCTAAAAAAAAAAAAAACAAAAAAAAACAAAAAGAAACAACTGCCATGAATTCCACATACACAAAGAAATGGATTCTGCAAAGAATCCAAGGGCAATCTATAACGTTACTGACTTGAGATCCTGATGAGGACCCAGTCCTGGCTGCCACCTGGATTGCCCTATGCTATCCTAAACAGAGGACCCATCCAACCTGTATCTGGACTCCTGACCCGCAGAAGCTGTGAGAAAATAAATTCGTGGTTTTTTTGTTTTGTTTTTTTTTAAGCTTCCAAGTCAGTGGTAATTAGTTATGCAATACAGACAGCTAATACACTACTTTATTCTCTGATTCTAGACCACTGTCAAGATATAAAACATCCTACAAATTACTTGGAACTACTAAACCACGAATCGTTACTGTGACTTTTATACTCAGAGCAGCTGGTTTTAGGAAATACCCGTAACTACCAGGGGAACACATTTTACCCCTATATACACAAAAAACATATGTGAGATGTTACAATAATGTCTCTTTTCTTACTGATGTTTAATATCCGTATCTGCTTAATAGCCAACGGTGGTAAATGGACCCATCCTGTAAAAAGGCTTCAAGGGGAAATAAATTAAAAGTGCAATATAAGCATTAGGCACAAATTTTCTTTATATGGTGTTATACTATTGCCATATCTGTCCATGTGTCTGTCATGGGTTATATGAATGTCAAAACATTCATATAAACATTTTCTGCAAAATCCTGAATAACTAAGAAGCAAGGGAACAGTTACATAAAATGCTAAAGGGGTTCATAGTGGCAGGCATGACTTTACTCCTTTACGAATTTTATCTAAACTTTATTTATGTATTCATTTATTTACTTAGTTTGTGCTATTTTCAAGTCTGTTTTCTCCCTTCCCTCATCACCCTTTTACAGATAAATAGCTGAACAGCCCCTAAAGGCAGTTGTGATATGGTGGCCTCACCATGAAATTGTTGTTTTCCAAGTTTTCCTACAATGCTTTGCACTCAGCAACTTAAATCTAGCTCCTTCTTTTTAGAATCATTCTCCTTCATGCCATGTACCCTCCCCAAGTGGAATACTTATATTCCCCTAAAGAGTTTTTCAGGCTACTATATTTAGAGTCACTGATATTTTATTTTCTCACTCAGAAATACAGTTCCGTTTCATTGAGGACACACTTTACATCTGTAGAAACATCTTGACCACATGTAATCTAACAATGTTGTTAGCTCCTTTTATCTTGCATTGTTTAAAGACGAGTTTTGAAAAGAAAAGCTTTCTAATATGGTTATGTGGTAAGCAGAATAACGCTCCTTCCCAAAGATATCTACCTCTTAATTCCTAAAACCTGTAAATATGCACTTTACACACAGTAAAAGGGACATTGCAGATGTGATCGAGTATCTTGAGATGGGGAGATTATCCTAGATTATCTTATTATGCCTAATGTATTCACAAGGGCTCTTATAATAAAGAAACTCCTAGATAGAAGATGGAAGCAGATTGAGCCTGAGAGATCAAGGCTACAGTGAGCCGCGATCGCACCACTGCACTCGAGCCTGGCCAACAGCACGAAAAACTGTCTCAAAACAAAAACAGAACTGAGAATAAAAGAAAATTGAAGCAGAGACTAGAAGAAGGGAAAAATTCTATGCTGCTGACTGGGAACATAGAGAAGAGGGAGGTAGGAGCTAAGAAATGCAGGCATCCTCTAGAAGCCAAAATGGAAAAGAGAAGGGTTCCCTCCCAGAGCCGCAAAAAGGAACACAACCCTTTGGACCCATTTTAGATTTTTCACCTCCAGAACTATAAAAGAATAAATGCATGCTGTTTTGAGCTAAATTTGTGATAATCACCGCAATAGGAAACTAATACAATTTATAACAAAATGCTAAAATAAGTTTAGAGGGTTCAGAAATTGAAGGATCTTATGGACTTCCACACTCTGAAAGATTCAAGGTGACTAAGTATCTCTCTTTGACATGTGGAAAGGTTTATAACTTTTGTCTTTGTATAGTTGATAACATGCTTTGTTCTTAGAGTAAAAGCATCTCATGTATGGGTTGGCATAGCCCATTCTAGGGATGTGTGCTATTGCCTCACAAAATTTAAGGCCTATAGCCCTCCACCAAGGACAGGTTTTTGAAAATAGTTTAAGCAATAATGAAATCAAGAGATTATCTGGATCTGGATAAGATGAACACTGAAGATTTTGCCAGAAGCCTGTACCAAACTTGTGGGGACTGTCATTTTGTATTTGTGTGGGACTGTCATTTTGTATTTGTATTTGTCTGCTCTACGAATTTCCTTCCACAGGGAAGAATGTCTAGACCCAGGGCACATCTAGTCAAAACTCTGTTACCAGATTGAGCACACGGAGGAACATAAATCCTTCTTGACTTATGGCAACAGCAGCTGCAACAACAAAATAAAATTAGAGCTCTAACCAAAGAAGACCATTTAATAGAAAGTTTACAGATATTGCATAAGTAGATACACATCTTATTTAGGTAAGAATTTGATAATGTTGTGCTTTGCTTAATAGACCTTTGGAGACAATAGTGTCTAAATCTCATCTGGTTCTCAGGATAAAGAAAATTAAACTGTAGGTGGGAGTCAAGGAAGAGGGCCTCGGAATTTTTCTTTGACAACTTGATTTTCCTCTACAACAATTTGAGAAAATATGTGAATTAACTCTTCCTTGGCTAGACATCTTGAAAGTTCCCTATCAGAGCTGAAACCTTCCTTCCTGTGACTCAAAACCTAAGCTTACCATATTAAGGACACATGCCTTTGGCAGAATTACCATAATAATTCACAAATACAAGAATCCTTCTGTTTATGGTATAAGCACATAGGTACCCTTAATGCCTATCTCACTCCAGTTTTGAATTGATAATTTTCTTCTGTGTACCATAATAAAATTGGAGCTCAAATAAAGCCCAGTTATATGTTGGCTTTTCCATTGTTTGTGGGGGGAATCTCAGAATAAAACAAATGGATTAAGTGATAGACTCCTATTTCAATTATAAATAAATTTTATGAAGACATGACTTCATGTCCAGGATAATTAAAAAATTGCTTATGTTTCTCCAAATCACTGTGAAAAATTGCTTCACTGGAAGTAATTATTTTCCACTAAACTGTGTTTTGAAAAATTCATATGTGAAGCTTGATTAAGACCATGCTTTGCCTTTCAAGAGAAAGAAAAATCACGATCTATAAATATTAAGAAAAATAGGTTTGTTGTACGTATGCTGATAAAGAAACTAGCAGGTTTGGTGTCTCAAGGCAACAACCTCTGAGATGTTTTAGTTGTTGACTCAGATGTGGAAGGAGTAGGTAGCATTCTTCTCTGATCCTAGTTCTGTTACTACAGTCATTGAGTGAACTTAGTCAAATACAACAATGTAGGCAGCCCACTCATTCCACCTCCTTAATGAAATAGAATTGGAAGAGGCTGCCTCTGAAAGTATTTCGACATCAGAGACTTCTTACTCTGTTCTAAGAGGAAGGCCATCTCTGTCTCAATCCTGACATTGTTTTTATCTTTGTTTTTTTTCTGCATCTGAAACACACACGAATTTAGCTGGCATTTCTCATCTGTGTAGTTTTAGTATTTTGTAACTATTCCTGACTTTTGCCATACCCTACAACTCACTTCCTCTGCAAGACAAACAAACAAACAAAAAATAAAACCTGGAATTTAGTAAAGTCAGGGAAAATAACTTCTGGTCTCATTTTGAGAACATTATCACTTTTAGTTATAGGAAAAGATTAAATGTATACTAATATTTTGGGTGTCATTAAGTAAATACAAATGAATGTTGAATCTTACCAAGATTGCTATCAACGGCCAACAGGCCTCTCTTCTGAGCTGTATTCAAACAATCTATTTTATGCATCCTAACTTTTGTGCTCCTAGGTCTGTTCACCCCAAGGAGGGTATGTTTATTTTCTGAATTGCATGACTGCTTTTTAGGCAGAGATCTTTCATTATCAATTCTGGTGAGCACACTTATCTGATACAGTATCAGTTTAGCTTGGTGGAACACCAAAATGTCGTTTGGATTTCAATATCTTCCTCTTAAAAAAAACTTACATATGTATACACATATATATGTGTGTATATATACATAGATGTGTATATACATATATATATATATTTTTTGAGACGGAGTCTCGCTCTAGCCCAGGCTAGAGTGCAGTGGCACGATCTCTGCTCACTGCAACCTCCGCCTCCCAGGTCCTAGTTCAAGCAATTCTCCTGCCTCAGCCTCCAGAGTAGCTGGAATTACAGGCACATGCCACCATGCCCAGCTGATTTTTGTATTTTTAGTAGAGATGGGGTTTCATCATGTTGGCCAGGCTGGTTTTGAACTCCTGACCTCGTGATCCTCCCGCCTCTCCCTCCCAAAGTGCTGGGATTACAGGCGTGAGCCACCGTGCCCAGCCATTAAAAATATGTATTTTTATATACTGTTTTAAATTATAAATTACATATAATTTATATATAAATCATACTATTTAAAAAATATATTATTAAAGGAAAACATGCTAGACAAATCTCTATATATGGCTAGTCTGCTTACTAGCTAGTATGCTTGCTTCCAAAAATAATTTATATACAATAAACTACTGTGGACAATTATCAGAAAAGCTAATTGATACAGCATTTGAGGCTGAAAGAATCTAAAATCTCACTGATGTTTATTTTGTTTCTGAAATAGCAAAGTATTCTTGATGTTAAGGTTTTTTGTGTTTTGATGGTAAGCAAAGATGGTGAATAAATACATAAGTTTATTGTGAAAATGGCAGTTTATTAATGAAATACCAAAATTAAATTTATACTTAGTCATAATATTCAGTTCATAACACACTTTCATAACTGGTCCATAAATGGTTCTTTTTTTGTCCTTCTGTCTCTCCTTTTTTTTTTTTTCTGTCTCTCTCTCTCTCTCTCACACACACACACACACACACACCTGTACCCACACCCATACCCACACACACCTGTGAGCCTACTGTCGAAAATGAGAGCTAGAATAGTCACAATAGATTATATCAACCTGTCTCTCTTCTGATATCTCTGCTTTTGCCACATGATGTATCTTTTTATTGTTTTCATAATTCCTGTGATGTTACTTAATATAGCTTTGGCATAAACATTTTGCCAATATGTACATATATATTATTTAGTTTTAGGTGTTTTTAGCTTTATCATTAAAGGTAAGATGCTGTAAATAATCTTTGGGACTATATTACTGTCACTTTATATTAAACTGTTACAATTCAACCATATTATAAGATATAGTTGTATCCATTAATTTCTTTTCTAGATATTTCATTGTTTTAACACAGAGTTTCTCAACCTTGATAGAACAATTGAGGTTTAGGGCTGATAATTCTTTGCTGAGTGTCCTTGTTCATTATAGGTTGTTTAGCAGCTCTTCTGTCCTCCACCCACAAGATGCCAGCAGCATCCCTCCAGTTGTGACAACCAAAAAATGTCCCTAAACATTTCCAAATGTCCTCTTGGGAGCAAAAATCACCGGAGGTTGGGTACTACTGATTTGAAATATCACAGTTTGTTTATTCATTGCATTGCCAATGTGTTCCTGCGGGGTGCTTTTTTTCCCAAATTTTGTATCATTCTGGTGAACTTTCTGAAATATTCTCCTGATATGCATCTTGCAAAAGTTTTTCTGAGGAGTGGAATTGCTTGCTTGCAAGGCATATAATCATAGATCTTTGCTTAAAAAACGTCAAATATTTTTCCAAAATGTCTGTACTGAATTGCCCTTCTACCTTCTACCTGCTTTGTGAAGAGGGCCTTTGATTCACAATTTCTTCAACTCTCATTTTGTCAAATTTAATATTTGCCAGGGCTAGTTGAACAATTATAAAACAGTGTCATACTGTGGTCCTAATTTACATTTTCATGATTACTAAAATTAAACATTTCCTCATAAAGACTGAACATCTTACAGTCTTATAGTCCTATTTTACACTTGTATTTTGTATTCTGTTAAATAGTGCCTTTGCCTGTTTTTTTTTGTTTTGTTTTGTTTTGTTTTTTCTCTTTCTCTATCTCATCTGATTTTTTCTTTTAACACTTGGTTAGTGATATATGTTACAAATATTTTCCCTCAGTTTATAACTGTATTAGTCCATTTTCATACTGCTATAAAGAACCTCCTGAGACTAGGTAATTTATAAAGGAAAAGGGTTTAATTGACTCACAGTTCCACCTGGCTGGGGAAGCTTCAGGAAACTTACAATCATGGCAGAAAGGGAAGCAAACATGTCTTTCTTCACATGGCAGCAGAAGAGAGAAGAAGGAGAGCAGATGAAAAGGGGAAGCCCCTTATATAACCATCAGATTTCCTGAGAACTTACTCTCTATCAGGAGAATAGCCTGGGGAATACTACACCCATGGTTCAATTATCTGCACCTGGTCCTGCCCTTGACACATGGAGATTATTACAATTCAAGGTGAGATTTGGGTGGGGACACAGAGCCATGTAATTTCAACTCTGGCCCCTCCGAAATCTCATGTTCCTACGTTTCAAAATACAATTATGCCCTTCCAAGAGTCCCCCAAAGTTTTAACTTATTTCAGCATTAACCCAAAAGTCCAAGTCCAAAGTCTCATCTGAGGCAACGCAAGTCCCTTCTACCTATGAGCCTGTAAAAATCAAAAGCAAGATAGTTACTTCCTAGATACAATGGGAGTACAGACATTGGGTAAATACACCCATTCCAAATGGGAGAACCTGGCCAAAATGAAGGGGCTACAGGGCCCATACAAGTCCAGAATCCAGCAGGTCAGTCAAATATTAAAGCTTCAAAATACTCTCCTTTGACTCCATGTCTCACATCCAAGTCACACTGATGCAAAAGGTGAGCTCCCACAGCTTTGGGCTGCTCTGCCTCCGTGGCTTGGCAGGGTATAACTCCCCCATCTCTAGGTTGCTTTCATGACTGATGTTTAGTGTCTGTGGTTTTATCCAGGCACAAGGTGCAAGCTGTTGATGGATCTACCATTCTGGAGTCTGGGGTACAATGGCCCTCTTCTCTTAGCTCCACGAGGCAGTTCCCCCATGGGGACTCTGGGTGGGTGCTCCAACCTCACATTTCCCTTTGTCACTGCTCTAGCAGAGGTTCTCTATGAGGGCTTCACCTCTACACCACACCTCTGCTTGAACATCCAGGCATTTTCATACATCTTCTGAAATTTAGGCAGAGGTTCTTAAACCTCAATTCTTGACCTCTGTGTGCCAGCAGACCAAACCCACATTAAGCCACCAAGGTCTGCGGCTTGCACCCTCTGAAGCAATGGCCTGAACTATACTTCAGCCCCTTTCTAGCCACAGTTGGAGCTGAAGCCACTGTAATACAGGGCACCATGTCTTGAGGCTGCATGGACCAGGGGGTCCTGGGCCTGGCCCAGAAAACCATTTTTCCCTCCTATGCTTCAGGGCCTGTGATGAGAGGGGATTCCTTGAAGATCGCTGACATGTCCTGGAGACATTTTTCCCATGGCTTTGGTGATTAACATTTGGCTCCTCGTTACTTATGGAAATTTCTGCAGGGGGCTTGAATTTCTCTCCAGAAAATGAGTTTTTCTTTTCTATTGCATCCCCAAGCTGCAAATGGTCCAAACTTTCATGCTCTGCTTCCCTTTTAAACATAAGTTCCAATTTCAGATCATTTCTCTCAAGTTCAAAATTCCACAGATCTCTAGGGCAGGGGAAAAATGCCACCAGTTTCTTTATCAGATCATAGCAAGAGTGGCCTTTGCTCTAGTTCCCAGGAAGTTACCCATCTCCATCTGAGATCATCTCAGCCTGAACTTCATTGTCCGTATCACTATCAGCATTTTGGTCAAAGCCATTCAACAATTCTCTGGGAAGTTCCAAACTTTTCCACATCTTCCTGTCTTCTCAGCCCTCCAAACTGTTCCAAACCTGCCTGTTACCCAGTTCTAAAGTAGTTTCCACATTTTCAGGTATCCTTATGGCAGCACCCCACTCTACTGGTACCAATTTGCTGCATTCGTCCATTTTCGTACTGTTATAAAGAATTTCCGAGACTGGGTAATTTATAAAGGAAAGAGGTTTAATTGACTTACAGTTCCACATGGCTGGGGAGGCCTCAGGAACTTACAATCATTGTAGAAGGGGAAGAAAACACAACCTTCTTCAAATGGAAGCAGGAGACAAAAGAAGGAGAGCTAAGCTAAGGGGGAAGCCCCTTTTGAAATGATCAGATCTTGTGAGAACTTACTCACTATCACGAGAATAGCATGGAGGAAACCATCCCCATGATTAAATTATCTTTACCTTGTAGAGATAATTGTCCCACCCTTGATAGATGGGATTTTTACAATTCAAGGTGAGATTTGGATGAGGACATAGCCAAACCATATCTATGACCTATATTTTTAATTAATTGAGGTGCCTTTTATGAACACAAGTATTATGCTTTAATATAGATAAATTTATCTTTTCTTTAGCATTTATTAATTTTATGTTAACATAGCTTTTCCTAACCAAAAGTTAAAAAGCTATTTGTATTTACCCGTATTTTCCTAAGTACTTAAAAATTTTGCTTTTTACAATTATATTGTAGTATAATTGGAATTGATGTATTTTGTAAGATAAAAATCTTATTTTTTGTTTGCATTCTCATATGAGTAGCTATTTTGTTCTACTTCAATTTTAATATAGATTTTCCATTCTCCACTGATACAACATGGCTCTTCCTTGATAAAACAATATTCTATATATATATGTTTGTTTCTGGGTTTGTAATTCTATGCCATTCACCAATTCATATATCTATGTACCAGTCATCACTTAATAATAAATATTGCCATATACAGGACAAATATCCTACCTTAATCTTTTTAAAGAAAATTTCCTCCAGATGTATCTGGGTTATACTTGGTCATTGGGCGATTCAAGTTATTGTAAATTCACCTCAGAATAGTTCTGTAATTTTAAGATTTTTATCAAAATTACACTAAAATTTAAGATAAATTTGAAGAAATTTGATATATTTATTAAATGCAATTTTTACTAAATTAATTCTATTAACTCTTCCCATATATAAACATTGTATATCTCTTCCTTTGTCTTCTTTAATTTCTCTCAATAAAGATTTATCATTTATCCCTTGTAAATCTTGGATATACTGGTTATGTTTACAACTAAGTAATTTACCTTATGATAATTTTGGTTGATAACATGTATTATATTTTTATAATGATTTTCTCTTGATATTTGTTGCCATTTTATATAATTGAAATAAGGTGTCGAATATTAATCTCAGATCCAGTCACTTATTATTTATAATAATCTGTGATCTTTTTGTTAGTGAGTAGACAGTAATATGATTTACAAAAAGTTAAAGTTTTATATTTCTTCTTCTTTTTCCTAGACTCTACAATGGTCGCACACACACAAAAAAAATCCACATTCTAATCTCTGCAGTCTGTGAATAATATCTCATATGGCAAAAGAAGACTTTGTCAATGTGGTTAAGGATCTTGAAATATTATCCTGGATTATCAAAGTCGGTCTTAAATGCAATCACAATTGTGCTTATAAGATAGAGAGGCAGAAGGGGATTTTACACAGATACAAGAGGAAAAGGTGATGTGATCTTGGAGGCAAAGATTAAAGCAAGGTGTTAAGATCAATAATTCAAGTAATTTAAGTAACAAGCCAAGGAATGCTGACAGCTACCAGAGGAGGCAAATAATGAATATTCCCTGCAATCATTAGAGGGAATGTGGCTTACTGACATCCTGATTTTGACCAACTGCAAAAGATTTCATAATTCTGGCCTCCAGAACTGAAAGAGAACAAATGTGTGTTGTTTTAAGCCACCACATTTGTGGTAATTTTTACAGCAGCCGTAGTAAAATTGTTCTCTAATGTTATGCCATTTATTTCTCATTATTTTCTTTGGCTTGCTAAGAAATCCCAGGTGGTGATCAATAAAAGTAGAGATAACAAGTGTCTTGATTTTGGAAGAATATTCTAACATACATATATTTTTCCACTTAAGTTGTTGTTTGTTGTATATTTGTAGGTATGTTCTTTAGTTAAAAGAAGTTTTATCTATTTCTAATTTACTAGAATTTATTAAATCAATATTTTTTTTTTCTATTTAAGGTAGGACACAGTATCTGCAGACTTATCATACTAAATTATATTTGTATTTTCAGAAGAAAGCCACTGATTATTGAGTATGATCTTTAAATATACTGTTGGATGTTTGCTAACACTTCTTTGGGATTTTTGCATCTATTTTTATAAGTGTAGGGGACCTATGATTTTTCTTTTTCTGAAATTTTCTGATTTGGGTGTCAATGTTATATTTGTTTCACAGAATAAAATAAATAGTGAATCTTCCTTTTGTATAATCTGGATGAGTTTTTATAAGATATGAATTAGTTTTTGAACATTGCCAAAACTCAACTGTAAAACCTCTGGACTGTGAGTTCTCTTTGAGGAAAGATGTTAAATTACAGCTTTAATTTCTTAAGCATAGTACTACCGATAGATCCTGTCCCTTTTTCTGTCACTTTTGGTAAGTTACATTTTTCTTAGATTTTAGTTTTATTTTATCATATGTAAATTTTAAAAGTTGGGGGATAAAATTACATATAGAATACCTATTATATTTTAACCTTTGCTATCTGTAATTATGACCTGGTTACATGTTTTGCCTCATCTGTAATTATATTCTTGAGAATGTTTTTTATTATATCCTTATATTGGATAACAATGTAACTGAATACAAACGTCTAGGGTCAATCTATAATCATGTCTCAATTTTTGTTTGCAATAATTTTTGTTTGCATTTTCTTTAGTTTTATTTCTATGACTCTTTTTGGAGGTTGCCTATTTTGTTACTCTTTTCGAATAGCCGTACTTCAAATTTATTTTTTGCTACTAAGTTCTAATTTAATTCTGTTGAAATCAGAATTATAAAGTAGTTGATGGGAATTATAAATAGTCCTTTGAGAACAATTGTAAATTTTAAAACATAATACACAATTTAATTTAAATATTTAGTGCATACCTGAAAACATGTAATTTCTAATTACTGAATGCGCTGCTTTTTACATAACACATACTCTTTCTCTCTTTTACCTCACCATCTCTCAAGTTAAGTTCAATAAATCTATTGTTCACAACTTTCATATTCAACCTATAATTGAGGAGGCATAGTAAAATCTCCTACTCTGACACTGGGTTTGTATATGTCTCTGTCATTATGTCAAGTTTTGCTTTATATAGTTGAAGACGGTTTTATGAGGTGCATGCATGCTATTAATTTTATGTATTTTTACAAAATTAAGCCTAATGGCATAGTATTATAAAACATTAATATTTGCTGATGATTTTTGTTTTTAAAATAATTTTGCCTGCTGTCATACAATATCATGAACTATCTTGCTTCATATTATACAGAATTTTATTTTTTGTCTTTCATTTTACTTTATCCTCTATGTTTAGGCATATCTTCTTAACATCTTATTATTGGATTTTCTCATTTTCTACTTTAAAAAATCTAATCCAAATCTGGTTTTTAGCAACGTCATTTTGTCCTTTTATGTTTATTTTAATGTTAATACAATTGAGCAGCATTTTTTCTTCCATTTTACACTTTAATTTCGGTTTGCCAAATTTTCCTTCCCTTATAATCCAATCTCACTTTTAAAAATTTAGTTTTATAATTTCACTTCTTTCCAGTCAACATGTTTTGTTCTTCTCACAATAATTTCTGTCATATGTACAGGGTCCAGTTAGAATTCCAATTCTTGGTAACTATAAGTAGAATTTATATATTTCCTTTATTTGGTCTTAGCAATTGTTTAGAATATAATTACCTTGAGGATGCTATGAGATTATCCTAAGTTCTTATTTGTCTTGCAGCATCTTTTCTTGCATTGTCTTGCAGAATTTTTTAACTTTGACTACAAACTTATTTTTATACCATACATTTAGAAGAAGACATTCTAAGGACTTATGTGCCTGAGACAAGTTTTCAGGAATTATACCCATAGATTTGAATAAATGTTTGCTAAATAAGTTCTAAGCTCCTAGTCATATTTTCTTTTTTACTTAAAAAATATTATTCTAGCACCTTCTTTAATCCATGGTTGCTATTGAAGAGCAAGCTAGTTATTTTTTTCCCTTTTAGACTGCCTGTTATTATTCTTTAAAAGCTTTTGGAAGTTGTTTTGAATTTGTCTAGGTTACATTTATTATGTTTATTGCTATTATCTGTTTGGTTTAGCATTTTTTACTCCATTTCAACTCAATGTTTTTGTCTTTAATTCTGAGAAATGTATCTTCATTATATCTCCAAATATTTTATTGCCTCTATTTTTATTTGTCTGTCCTTTAGGGTTCTCTGTTATCTGGATGTTGACCGTTCCTATTTTATCTTTTACAATTTAGCTTTCATTTTATAAGTTTCTATATTCTCTTCCACTTCATTCTGGGAGAGTTCCTAAATGTGATTTTCCAATCAGTTATGTATTCTCCAGCTTTTTTCTATATATCATTTATCTCATCTTTTGTGTTCTTTATTTCAGTTTTTTTGTTTTCATACTTAATTATTTAATTACTTGCTATACATTTTTATTTTATGTTACCAATATATTTCTGTATTTTTACTGTGTTTTTAATCTATATCTCAAAATTTTTAATACTTTTGCTCCTGATGATATCCAGTTTTTTAAATCTGTAAAGTCCTCCTGAGCTCGTATTTCCCTGGGAACTCTCAGTGTTTTTGTCTGATAATGCATCTGATAAAAGCTGTATCGAGTCTTTGTCAACGCAGGCGGTCTCAAAGAATGAGAAGGGGTGTCCCCATGTTGTAGATCCTCAGGCAAATAAACACTTCGTTTTCATCTCTTTTTGTTCTTTTTTAACCTCTTGCCTGCAGGGAAAGTGTTATAAGGCTTTGCAGTACATCAGCATCAAGAGATTCATAATGGAAGAATGAGCGATTTCAATCTAGAGGCTAGTCATAGACAGGTGTTTCTTCATCTCTTCATAAGTTCAGGCCTTTGTCTTGGGCACAAATTATCCCTGCAGAAAGTTAAACTAGTGGTTGAGACAGTGGCCTTGGTTTTTTGCAGTGAGGAGACAGGTATTTATTTTCCTAAACTAAGTAGAGCAGGTAAAGGAAATGGAGAAACTCAGACAACTCCAAAATGGCCCCCATGCCACTCTTCCAATTACAGCAACCACAGAAAACATTTCTAAACAGTCTTTCTTTCTCCCAGTTATTTGTTTGTTTTTTCCCAAATCTTATTTTCCCTCCCTAGTTTCCCAGATGTTGATTTTTTAGGAAGGAAACATTCGTCTGGGCTACATAAAAACACACGGTTTAATAGGTCTGCAAAATATGTATTAATTGATACCTATTTTATTGTATTACTTTATTAATAAGGACATTAAGATTCAGAGAAGTTAAATAATTTACTTTACATCACAGAACTGCTAATGGAAGCTCTACCCTTAAAACTAGCAAGTTTCCTGAGTTGTAAGAGCCAGTTTTTCTTTCTTGGTAGTACACAATGGAAGGAATCTTGGATACAATAAAATATAGTTATTATAAGTGTACTTTTTAATGAATACCTAACCTATATAAATTTTATTATAATTAAACATAAAAGAACGGACATATAAAAAGAGGAAATTTGGTGGACTTTTTGCTTCCAAACATTCTACCTTGTTTATCAGAAAGTCACAGTGCATGATCTATAATTTATAAACCTATTCAAATATTAAAAAATTGGAAAAGTGATAATAATTCCAGTAATTTTTTCCAATACGTTATTTCCTCCTTTTTCTTCACACATGTCAATTAATTATCTTTATATTATTTTGAAGCATTTTAGAATTGTCACAATAAGGCAGAATATTGATTATGTAGTTCTTACAGGTTTTTATTCATATACTGAAAATGAATACAATTTTTATATGCACAAATATGCATGTTCTTAAAAGTACCCAGAAGTATCATTTTGATACACAAATTTGTTAAGTACAGCACATGCTATATTTTAAATGAGATAAAATGTGTCTTTTAAATATCCTTTTCCCTTATTGTGCTAATTGACTTAACTTTTATCTCCTCTGCTGGAGTATTAACTCTTGCATCTGAATAGCCACATTTTAATTTTCTTTTTAACCCTCAATCTTATCATGGTTACTGCCACTTGGTTGGTGTTCTGTAATTGTCTTATGATTGAACTAATCAATATAAAAATACAATTTTTAAAATTATATTTTATATGAATGCTCTATTCAAAATTTAAAATCTTTCAGAGAAGCAAACATACAGTATTCAATTCTAAGAGCCCAGTACAGTGCCTTTTACATATCAAATAATATGGAATATAGCAATGATACATTTAAAAAGAAATATTTGATTATGATGTGAATACTGTAGACAATTCAATGACTTTTATTCCTCATGAACTTATAATTTTAAGTGTATATTATATATATGTAATTTTAAGTATGTTATATTTAATTTTTGTATATACATAATTTCATTTATATTAGTACATACATATAATATGTACATGCATAATTTTAAGTATATATTACACATATTTTAGTAGACATACAATTTTATATATTTTAGTATATACATTGTATATACATAATAGTATGTACATAATAGTATATACATATTATACATAATTTAGTTTATACATAGTTTTATGTATATATGATATATTTTATATATACACATAATTTCATCCATATCTCTATATACCTACATATCATTTAAAATGCATCCATATATATATATGTAGATGAAAAATTATATGTAGTAGTGGAAAATGTTACCTTTATCAAGTAGCATGACTCACACTGAGGTGACAGATTCCAATTTGGATGGCCTCATATCTTCAATCTAATCTATAGGTCAGTCTATATGTTGTACCCTACTTGTATATAAAACCTCATGCTTAAACTTCAGGCATAACTCAATATGCTGTGGTTCTGCTTCTGGACTCTTTTAAATATCAAGCTGGACTGAAACCAAATCTTAAGCTCAAGTCCTTCCCTTGGACACAGTAATAATGCTTCAAAACTTTCTTTCCATCCTGTACTTACCAACACTCAAATAAACAAATGTAAATATGCCCCAGGTCCTCTTAACTTACTGTTAGCTTGTGAAGTAATATGAGCTTATCTATTCATAGTGAAGTAGCAATTCCTATCAAAAATTTAGTGTGCCAGTACGTCACTGTAATTTGGATTGTAATTTTGATCTAGAGGCCAGGGAGAAAGAGGGAGCATTTCTATGCTGTGGCTGTTTAATAGAAATTTTGGCACTCTGAAATGTTACTGGAAGATGTTTTGAGATGAAGTGGGCACTCTTATGTCTTTCAAATTATGACATCAGTGTCCATGTCTTTCAAAAATATTTGTTCACTTATTCTTCACATTAATTTTGATCAATTATATATCTCTTTACAGGTTAAAATTTTTTAAAGTGTTTTATTAAACTATAAAGTAATAACAAATATTATCATTAATAATGCTACTAAAAAGCAGTTAGATAATCTATTTTTTAAAAAAACCTCAATAATATTAATATTTTAAAATGCATACATATGTATCTTATAAATTACTCCAGGAAAAAGGTGTTATGCTAAATAGAACTAGTGTTCTCATACAGAAAATAAGATGTAGAACCCTCGAATAGAAATAGAAAAGGTTAGTAAATGAAAAATATACTTTTTGCCAGTAAACATTGATCTATTTTTCCAAATTCTAGATTAATGTAATTAGCTTCTTTGGTAAAAGAATATGAGAACTGTCAAATTAAAATAGATTGTTCTCATATTTTAAGTCACTTTAGTTTGTAAGTTGATGTGATGGTTAGTTGTTTGTGTCAACTTGACTGGACCATGGAATGCCTAGATGTTTGGCTAAACATTTCTGTGTGTGTCTGTGCCGGTGTTTCTTAATGAGATTAATATTTGAATCAGTAGACTGAGTAAAGCAGACTGTCCTCCCCAGTGTGGGCGAGCGTCATCCGGTCAGTCAAGACCCTGAATGGAATATAAAGGCAGAGGGAGAATTTGCTCTACCTGCCTGACTTGTTGAGCTGGGACATTGGCCTTCGTCTGCCTTTGGACAGGGACATATACCATAGGACCCCCAGTTCTCAAGCGTTTGGACTTGGATGGAAATCACGCCAAGAATTCTCCTAGTTCTCAGAGCTTTGGACTCAGATTGGAACTACACCATGGGATTTCTTGTGTCTTTAGCATGCAGATGGCAGATCATGGGACTTTATAGCCTTGATGACAAGGCTTAATTACCCTTAAGAGATTACCCTTAATCTCTCTCTCTCTCTCTCTATATATATATATAGCAGCTTTATTAATAATTGCCAAATTGCTACGTATATATGTGTGTGTATGTGTGTGTATTCCCTATTATTATATATAATATATTATATATTAATAATATATATTAATATAATATTAATATATAATATATTAATATAATATAGTATATTGTATATAATTAAATATATTATATAATATACAGTATATTATTATATATATTCCCAATGTGATATACCTATATCTATCTATATATCTATATATATATCACATTGATATATATGTGGTATGGTTGGTTTGTGTCCCCATCCAAATCTCGTCTTGAATTTCCACGTGTTCAAGGGACCCAGTGGGAAGTAATTGAATCACAGAGGCAGGTCTTTCCTATGCTGTTCTTGTGATAATGAATAAGGCTCATGAAATCTGATGGTTTTATAAGGGGGAGTTACCCTGCACAAACTCTCCTTTTGCCTGCTGGCATCCATGTAAGACTTGACTTGCTCCTCCTTGTCCTCCACTGTGATTGTGAGACTCCTGCAGTTATGTGGAACTGTAAGTTCAGTTACACCTCTTTCTTTTTTGAATTACCTAGTCTCAGGTATTTCTTTATCAGCAGCATGAAAACGAACTAATACAAAATGATACATACATACCTACATATATATATACACACATATATGTATATATGTATATTCCCTATTGTTTCTCTTTTTCTAGAGAACCCTGACTAATAAAGCAGATGTCTACAAGTTCTCATTTAAAGTTAATTACATTACTGAATTAAAATAGTAAAACGGGCTGGGGCGGTGGCTCACACCTGTAATCCCAGTACTTTGGGAGGCTGAGACGGGTGGATCACGAGGTCAGGAGATCAAGACCTTCCTGGCTAACACAGAAAAACCCCGTCTCTACTAAAAATACAAAAAATTATCTGGGCCTGGTGGTGGGTGCCTGTAGTCCCAGCTACTCCAGAGGCTGAGGCAGGAGAACGGTTTGAACCTGAGAGGCGGAGCTTGCAGTGAGCTGAGACTGTGCCACTGCACTCCAGTCTGGGCGACAGAGCGAGACTCTGCCTCAAAAAA
>NC_045439.1:22228690-22304000 GCF_002776525.5 Piliocolobus tephrosceles
AAAAAAAGTAAAATGGATATAATTTGAATTTCTGGTCTATTAAAAAAACATTTTTGTTACGACAGTTTTTAAAATATAACCAAATGAATTTGAGTGATCTCACAATTTCAAAACTAATGTCACTTTTTTTTTTCAGAATTGTAAAATTGTGTTTTCCACATATCAACATTCTTATTAACACAGCTTGATTGAAACATAAGCATGTTGATTATTTCTCTTTGGAACTGATGAAATCAGAAAAATAAAATACTTATTTTGCATACATAGGATCAACAATATTCACTTAATGTGGCCTTATCTGTTTATATTAAAAAGGTTTTCTTCTGGCGGTCACTCATTTTTATTAAGTAAACATCTAATAAATGACTTGTCTTAAAATATGCAAAGAATCCATCAAACTCAATGATTAAAAAAAAAACTACTCAAGCATGGGCAAAATATTTGACAAATACCTCACACAAAAGATATACAGATGGCAAAAAAGTGTTCAAAAATATGTTCAACATCATTTTTTTCACTAGAGAAATGCAAATTAAAACAACCACTATAGGGGAAAATAAACCACTATAGGGGAACACCACTATAGGGGAAAATAAATTCCACCTTCATCCTCTTGGAGCCCTGGCTGGGCCTGAAAATTAAATTCTCTTTAGACAAATAACAGGAGAAAATCATACAAATTTATTTAATAAAAGGTTGTCTGTTTGTTTTTTGACATGGGCACTTTCATAAAGGTATAAAAGTCCAAAGAAGCAGTTGGAGTCCATCACTTCACTTAGGTATTAAATTACACAAAGTACAAAAAACTGTGAAAAAGCAACTAAAATATGTGTGGAGGCTTAAAATACAAGTTATTTTAACAAGATCTGTACAAAATTCTGTGGGTCACAATTTTGCACCCTTATGCTAAGAATGATGCATATTTCACATGGGAATTTTATATCTAGGTTTAAAGAAAGAGCAAGAAGGAAGATCGCAGTGAACTTAGTGCACCTGCTATCCATACCAATTCAAATGGCTAAAATTAGAAAAGAAACAAATACACAAACTGACAGTAGCAATGCTAGTGAATATTCAGAGCAACAGGAACTCCCATTTATTGCTGTTGGGAATGCAAAAAGGGAGAGTAGCATTGGAAGTCAGTTGGGCAATTTCCTACAGAGCTGAACATAGTCCTGCCACGCAGTGCAGCAAATTGCACTCTGATTGATTTGAAAGCTTATGTCTACACAAAAACTTACACATAAATGTTTATAGCAGCTTTATTCATAATTGTCAAAAACTGGAAATAACCAGGGTGTCCTTAACTAGATAAGCTGTGGTACATCCATACAATGTAATATCATTCAGCAATTTTTAAAATACACAAATTCATATCTTAAAAAGACAGGAATAAATATTCAAGAGCTACCTCTAAATGTAAAAACGTAATCTGAAATGACTACAGATTGTATGATTCAAATAATATGACATTGTGGAAAGAGCAAAGAGATTAAAAGACCAGTGGTTGCTAGGGATCCTAGGAAAAGGGGGAAGGGTTAAATAGATGAGGCATATGGAAATTTTCAGAATGAAGGAGTATTATGTGTGATACGGTAATGACAAATACAGGAGTTTATGCATTTGTCAAAACCTGCAGAATTTTACAGCACAAAGAAACATAATGTGGGAAAAATCTATTCAGGAGGATGTAGGATCTCAGGATTGAATGCACACTGTGACAAAATGTTCTAACTGCATTATAAATAATTAAAACAACTCCACTGAAGGGGTCCAGGGACCTAAATAACTTTGGAAATTAGTGGAGTCGATATGAATAAAGGCAAAAGGAACTGTACATAATCACTCTACTCAAGTTGCTATATTTTTACCATTTGGGATGGGTTTACAATTCTAATACTGTTATACAGGTGTACTAAAAGTGAGCAATTAAGCACATGTGTGGTACATGGAGCCATATTTCTCGCTGTTGGAGAGAGAAAATTTACAGATACAGTTGGGAAAGGTAGGGAGAAGTCTAGAATGATCAGTGTGGTAACAAATTACAGATGAAGACATCAATATGAACTAATATTTGGTTCAATGTAGCTACAGAGGGTAATACCCCCAAAATACTGGAAAACATATATGTACACAGGGTTATTATGCACACATATATTTTCATGCTCTATCAGCTACGTTTATATAAAAGCAATGAAATCAGTATCAGGGAACACACGTAATACCCAGATCTTGATTATTAATACCATTCTGCAATAAAAGGAAGAAAACTGGCTGACAAGCAGGATAAAGGTAGAAAATATACAACAGAAGCTTGGTAAAGTAGTACTCAAAATACACACACACTCTTACATTGGTGGGGATACGTCAAACGGAGAAGCCTACTGAAAGAGCTCCCATTGGTCAAAGTTAGAAAAATTTGAGCTATAACATAAATAAAGAGATATTTGATTATAACCCAACACAGAAAATAAATACCCACTGAAGTCTACTTTGACTTAAACGTGGTTGAATACATAAATAAATGGAAGAGAAGTGACAAATCTCCGATGTAGGAATCCAAATAATTTATGTAAAAAACTCTGCTCTTAAGGAGGTGAAACAAAACTCTTCACTCTTTAAGTGTGAGATGGATACAGTGACTGCCTCTAAAGACACAACATGGAAATGGGAATAACACAATAACTACATAATAGAGAAACCTGACAAAACACTTCAGCCAAAGAAGAAGATCACATCAACAGCCATAAATCATGTTTGTAACATGTACCTGCTATGGTTTGAATGTGTCTTCTCCAAAATCCAGGTGTTGTCAATGTGATAATATTAAGAGGTGGGGACTTTAAGAGGTGATTGGATCGTGAGGGATCTCCCCCATTCATGAGATTAAGGACTTTAACAGGAGGCTTCATTCAGTGTTGGGCTAGCTTGCCCTTCTGCCATGTGTGGACACAGCAAGAAGACCCTCACCAGACAAAATGCTGACACCCGGGTTTTGGACATTCCAGCCTCCAGTACCGTGAGAGGTAAATTTCTGTTCTGTATAAATTCCCTCTCTTAATGCAGCACTATGAAAGTGCCCTTGGCGTGATGTGATGAAAATGGCACTTCTTTAATTTTTTTTTTTTTTTTGCGAGAAACCCCTAACCCCATTCTAACCATAGAAAGCACAAAGTAAACAACAAAAAAATAAAAAGCATCAGAATAATTCCAAGAGAGACATTCTACAAAATACTCAACCAGTACCCCTCAAAGCTGTTGAGTTTATCAGATGCAATGAAGAAACTGTCACAGCCAAGAAGAGCATAAGGAGACATGACAAATAAATGTATTACAGTAACCTGGATAGAATCCTGAAGGAAAAAACAGCATTAAGTGAAATTTTAAAAACCGGTTTAAACTGTAAGCTTTAGTTAATGGTAATATATCCATACTTTTTTTTTTAATTGTAATAAATGAGCCATACTAACATAACATGTTAAGAATAGTGCAAACTCAGTGTGGGACACATTGGACTCTGTGTACAATCCTCCTAATTTTTCTCTATATCTAAAAAATGTTCTAAAAAGTAAAGGTCAGTTTTTAAAAAGCAAGCAAAATTGTCCTGCCTACATACAAGATAAATTTTTCACTTAGTATCCTCATTATACCTGTGAGCAAGAAAAAAATACAAATTCTTAAAAGCAGTGAGAACATTTAAAATGTCTTTTATTGGCTTAAATTATATATTTACATATAATTTTATCTTGTTATTACACAAATTAATGATCAAAAGCCCCTTGTAGTCAACATATCATATTTTACTACAAAAATTACAAATTAATTTAAAATATTTTGTGAAATAATGGAGCTACATTTAAAAGGACTTTAAGTAAAATATTACTAGTCCACAATTGATTTAAAAACATATAATACAAATATGAACTAATTATGATTAAATCTAAAAAAGAGACTTTTCAAATGCATTTCATTGAGGTTGGGCTGTTCTGGGTAAATGTGTGTGTGTTCTTGGCTTCATTTATCAATGTGTTCACTAGTTGTGAAACATATTTTTGATAAGATTATTTTTCATTTTACTAGATGTATGAAAACACTGATGTAATTTAAATAAATTTTATTATAACAATGACAATCATGTTTTTTAATTTTTCTGTTAAAAGCTAAAATAATGATTTATCATTAAAAATTCTGTGTAATGATCTATCAACAAGTAACAAGTTTCTCCTTAAAGAGTGTTGAAAGAAAAAAAATTAACCATATTATTTTCAAAATTATTTGTTATCAAGTCCTTAGTAGCATTTATTTCTTCAGAGTCTGGAAATTTTACCAAAAACAAGATCTTATCAAATGGCTGATTATGTATGTGACACTTTTATTTTGAAGCACCTCATTTAATCTAATATACTCAGCATTTAAAATCTAAATATTAATTTTAATAAATTTTTATTATCATGCTATATTTTAACAAAATACTTTTATCACAGGTGTTAAATTCATTTTGCCAATACTTCTAAGTTTGAGGTTTAGGTCATTCCAAATATGGGAATAATTATTACATTACCTACATGTTTAAGCAAATCTTTATGGTCAAGCTGATCAGACAAATCAGGCTTACTTTTTCTCTTAAAGAAGAATTGATTCCATATTTCAATTGAAATACACACATGAATAAGCATTTTTTGTAAACATACACAACACATTTTATAATACAGATTACTAAAAATACCAACTTAAGTTAGAGAATTAGCTTTAGATTTCATAATAAATTACTGAACATATATTTATTTTTGTTTGATTTATAATAAGTCAATGAAAGTGTAGCTAAAATTGTGAGATATTAAAGAGGTGAAAAGTATGATGCAAAGCATTTTTTTGGTGAATGTGTATTATGGATGTGCTGGGCATTTGGGGATTAATTAATACACATGTGTACATTTACACATATTTATGCACATACAAGTGCGTATGCATGCATATGTGTGTAGTGTGTATGCATATGACTTTATGCAGACACATGAATGTATTTTTACCTATCTACATATGCATGCATGTGCATGTGTGTACCTGTATGTATATGGGTGTATAGACATATATGTGCCATTTTTATTATGAAGTCTCATAATCAGATTTTCATTCTACCTGATGAAAGAGAAAATCATATACTGCTAAAAATTATTGGCCTGGAAGACAGTAGATGTAGCCAATAATAGTAATTTTTTTTTTTTTTTTGTAAAGAGATGGACAAAGGTGTAAAACATTTTATAAATTGAAAGAGATGAAGGCCATAACTGGAATAAATATTTAATAACCTCTTTAGAAAAAAATAGGATTTAACAACCTTATTTATTCTCACAAATATATGTATAAGAGATAAAATAATTTTTTGCTCATAGGTCTTAAATAATAAATCTTAAAATACTTCGGGGTCCAAAAAGTAAAGTATGTTTTGATGTAACTTTCTGATCACATTCTACGTCTTCTGGAAGCACTGTTCTACTCATGATAGACTACTATGGTCTGTTTCTGTCCCTCCAATGTTCATATGTTGGAATTCTAAACCTCAGTTTGACAGTATGATATACTTATCAGACTCTTTGGAGCTACTTAGGTCATGAGAGTGGCATCATCCTACACGGAAGTAGTGCCCTCATGAAAACACACAAGAGAGCTTGCTCCCTCTCTCCCTGCTGTCTGCCATGTGGGGACAAAACAAGAAGACAGTCATCTGCAAACCACGAAGAATGAACTCACCGGACACTAAAACCACCAGCACACTGATTTTGAATTTCTAACCCCCTTAAACATGTGAAATACATTCATATAGCTTAAACTACTCAGCCCAGAGTATTCTGTCAATAGCAGCTTGTAGTAAGAAATCAATCTGATGATAAGTACCTAGGAAAGCATTTTAAATATATTTGGGAAAAAAAAATCTGTATTTGTTCTTGGTAGGTTAATTTGATATTTCTGTATTTAAGCTGGGTAAATGATTAGTTTATGTCTCTATAAGATTCCAATATCTGTATCTTATATAGAACTATTTCTGTCAAACTAGAAAAGTTCTCATTATGAAGTAGGCTAAAATTTTAACAATCTACTATGTATAACATATTGTATTTAAGATTAACATATATTGGTTGGGTCAAGGTTTTTGGATAAAATCTGGGTACTTGTGCTCTTCTAATGTCCATGTAGGTTAATTATTTCAATACAGACAAAACTAGGCTGCTGAGAATAAGACTAAGCAAAATGAGTGGTTTATTTACAAGGGGTTCGTTTTTCCTGAATATCCTCATTAAATGAATTAACTTTGCATCATTCTGGGGCAGTGAGTAAAATCCATATGCGTACTGTATGTTTCTTTCATTTTCAGTTCATATTGGCAATAATAACTTTCACACAGCACTTTTCAAGGAAATTAATGACTGATTGGAATTAATGGACTAAGGAGCAACCCCTCCCAGGCAGTCATTAATCTCTAGAAATCCCTTGTACTGCAATTGCAATTGCTTAAATAAAAGCTTGCAAGAAAATTTGAAGAGAAATGCTAGACCTGTACATGTCACTACAAAACAAATGGCAGTTTCGATCCCAAATAAATCTCTAAATGAACAAATAATTTGTGTTTCAATTGTTCTGTTTCCTAAAATGCTGTGCAGCATTTATCACTTTTCAAAGTGCCAAGGCAGATTGTATTTCTTCAGGATTCAATGCAAGATAGAATTATCCTAAAGTGGATTTTCCCCTTAAGTAGTAGAATGTAAATAGCACTTTAAAGAACTAATTTGCAATATTAGTTTTTTATATTTATAAATAACTTTAGAAGGCCCTTGGGGTCAAAGAGTTGTAACTTACGAAAAACTGGCAGTAATCGAGTATGTGTAAAATGTCTTTATATATATATGTATTCTCTTTCCCCAAACACTATTATCCACTGGTATCATAGTGTGTAGATATCCTCTTCTCTCCGAATGACGCTTCTTATTCTTTGCTATCCTATGAATATTTGTGTCCTTGGAAAATTCATAGGTTGAATATTAATCCCCAATGTGATGGTATTAGGAGATGAAGCTTTTGAGAGGTAACTAGGTTGTGAGGGTAGAACCCTCAGGAATGGGGTTAGTGCAGTATAAAAGGACCCTAGAACGAGAGGGGAAAATTCTGCACTTGGAAAAGAGTCCTCACCAGAACTCGACCACGCTGGTGCCCTGATGGCACATTTCCAGCCTCCAGAACTTGTTTTATGCCACCAAATCTTTGGTAATTTGTTATGCATCAATAAAACGGATATACTATACCACTTTCTTAAGAGTTCAAAATAAAATCCTGTGAGGACATATGTATCTGTTAATGAGAAATAAAATTCTATTGTTTATAAACCACCTAAGTTATTTGTTGCAGCATCCCTAACTGACAGTACCTTTTCTGACTTGGTTTCTTTATCTTACCTAAAGCTAGTGTTATTCTGGGAACATGCTCAACCATTCTTCTTATTTTAGGGTTATAAGCCTTCAGTTACTTTCTATAGGTTAAAGTCTTACCCCAATCTGAACTAACCTACTTTTCATGCAGTCTGCGTCTCTTTTAGTGATTTCAATCGCAGCAAACAAACATCATCAACATCCATACCAGAGAAGTCATTTTCAAAATTCTCTTTTCTTCACTAAGCCCCGTCAATTATATTTTCAGAACAGCATATCAAATGTACCCATTGCTTGTCAGTTATATAACCACTTCCTAATCTGATGTGACGTTGCCTTTCACATGGATTTATGGGCAGCATAATTGATTTTTTTATTGCCATTCTTGTTCCCCTTAAATTGCCATTTCCAGAGAGTAATCAAGGATCTTCCTAAAATGCATGACTATGTTACCTTACCAGTAAGATCTTCAATGATGTGACATTGTCTTTTTAATACTGGTCAAGCTATTTCATATGATTTGCAAGATTATCAATAATCTGGCCTTCGTGAATCAATAAAAAAGAAAAATATTGTGAATATTTTATCATTGTTCAGAAGTCCTCCCTTTGCTCAGTGTGATGGTCAGACCCTAGCCTCCTAGCATTCTTGTGAAATCTTTTCCCCTTGAGTGCAGGTAGAATCTGTGATTTGCTTCTTATCAATAGATATGGCAAAGGTGAATGGATGTATATGATTAGATAAAAGTGATTATGTTACACAAAGATTGCAACACCTGTCATCATACTTGGAGGCTCTCTTTCTTGCTGATTTTAAAGAAGAAAGTTGCCATGTGGGGGGTTGCCCTACTAATAAGGCCACATGGCAAGCAGCTGAGGGTGGCTTCTGGCCTGTAACTAGTAAAATACCGAGGCTGTCAGTCCACACATCTGCAAGGAACAGAATTTTGCCAACAACCACATGAATGAACTTGGAAACAGATTATTCCCACATGACCTAGAAAAGTCTCAGATGAGAATCCAGTCTTGGCAGATACCTTAATTGCAGCATTGCAGGGGAATCTAGCTAAGCTATGCCTAGATTTCTGACCCACTGAGACTGAGAAAATAAGTATGTGTTGTTTTATGCTACCAAATCTTTGTTAATTTGTTATGAATCAAAGAAAATGAATTTACTCTACCACTGCCTTAGGAGCGCAAAGATCTTTTGAGTACATATGTATAGCTAGGTGTACTCAAACAATATAAAGCAGAAGGTAATTTTTTATACTCAAACACAGACATAAAGCAGTACACTTACAGAGAGCAAGAACATAAATTTTCTTTTTTTTTTTGAGATGGCGTCTCGCTCTGTCACCCAGGCTGGAGTGCAATGGCACAATGTTGGCTCACTGCAACCTCCGCCTCCCAGGTTCAAGAGATTCTCCTGCCTCAGCCTCCTGAGTAGTTGGGATTACAGGAACGCGCCACCACATCCAGCTAATTTTTGTAGTTTTAGCAGAGATGGGGTTTCACCATGTTGGTCAGGCTGGTCTCGTACTCCTGACCTCGTGATCCTCCTCCTGCCTTGGCCTCCCAAAGTGGTGGAATTCCTGGTATGAGCCACCGTGCCAAGTCTATAACTTTTCTCTTTAAACCTGCTTTAGATAATAACAGGAAAGTGTTACCTCCAATAGGTAAGCATAGACGAGCTAAGATAGTACTCTGAGGAGAAAAATGGTAATTAGAATAAAAAGAAAAAGAAAAAAAAATGTGACAAGCATACAATGTGCAGAGAAGATAAATGGGGAGCCCCAAGAGACATTTGAAGAAAAAGGAGTACTCACCCCTAGAAAGGGTGAAATAACTGAGACTGATACTTCAAACCCCGGCTATTTATTTATACGTCAAACTAGTCACAGTTGAGGGCATAGAAAACCTTCCCTCTTTGTAGCCTGGGAATTTAGAGCTGAAAATCAAATATTGAACTGTGTTACTTAAAGTTTACAGATAAAAAAAAAAAAAAAAAACAAAAAACTAAGTCCCAAAGAGCCTAAGTTACCTTTCTCAAAATCATACAGCTTACAGTTGGCAGGGCCCGAAATGAAAATGAAGATTTCACTTCCTTCAAATGATACGTGTCTTTCACCCTAATTTGTTTTGAATCATAACGTAACCGATTATATGGTTTGATTGATAAATCAAAACAAGTACTCATTACAGGCAAGATGCTTCTTGTAGTAAAATAGTTTCTGCTTTGAAAAGAGACTGCAAATATATGTATTTTAATGACTTTGTTCAGTGTTTTGCATCTTTCTGCCCTTTCAAAGTAAATATCTAAATATTCACAAACTATTAAACCTCAAAGTGATAGAACATTAATTTTCAGGCCCTCTATGTGTTTATTAAGGCTCTGTCTAGAAGTTAGGAGCTTTTTACCTTAGACATCAAGTTAACATATAACTTGGGGTAGAAGATAATTTTGTTGGCATCTGATGAGACCCCTGAAGGATTGTTAGATCCTGTTTCATGTAAGAATAAAGGGTGAACAGTTGCTAGAGCTGTAATGATGAAGAATAAGATGAAGTGGAAGGTGAAAAATCCTGTAAGGGTGGCTTTGTTAACTGAGAATCGTCCTCAGATTCACTGGACAAGGTCAGTTCCAATATATGGGATGGCTGATAGGAGATTTGTAATCACTGTAGCACCTCAGAATGATATCTGGCCTCATGGGAGCATGTAGCCTATGAATGCTGTTGCTATAGTTGTGAATAGGCAGATAATGCCAATATTTCAGATTTCTGGAAATGTAAATGATTCATAGTATAAACCTCGGCCAACATGTAAGAAAAGGCAGATGAAAAATATTGATGTGCCTTTTGCATGAAAAAAGCGAACCATTCAGCTGTAGTTTACATCTCGGCTGATATGAGTGACTGAAGAGATGGCAGTGGAGGTGCCTGATGTGTAGTGTGTGGACAAAAACAATCCTGTAATGATCTGGAGGATTAGGCAGGCCCCAAGAAGTGAACCACAGTTCCACCATATAGAAATGTTTGATGGTGTGGGAAGATCAATGAAGGAGTGATGAATAAATTTTATTAGCAGAGGTGTTTTGCAGGTATTGGCCATTAGTGCTCTCTTATGGTTGAAATACAAGGGTGATTTTTCATATCATTAGTCATGGTTATAGTCCAGGTGAGAATAATGGCATATGCACTATTTTGTGTTCTTTTGGTTATAGGATTTGTAGGTTTCTCTTTGAAACCTTCTTCTATTTTGGGGGGTCCAGGGTTAGTTATTAGTGATGCTGTTGGTTGTGGTATTGTGTTGAATTTCAGTAGGGCTTTCATGGGGTTAAAAGTCTTTTTTGTTTATTTGGGAGGAATAGTAATTGTTTTTGGTTATACTGTGGCGATGGCTGTTGAGAAATATCCTGAAACACGAAGGTCAAGTGTTGACATCTGAGGGGCTTTATTATTAGGATTATTAATAGAGTTGGTGCTGGTTTGGTGAATAGTTAAGAATGATGGGTTAGTGGTCACGATTGATTTTAATAGCGTAGAGAGTTGGATGATTTTTGAGGGTGAGAGGGCTGGATTATGGCAAGAGGATTCTGTGGGTGTAGCTGCCTTGCAGAGTTATGAGTGTTGATTAGTGGTAGCTGCTGGTTGACCATTATTTGTTAGTATTTGTATAGTGATTGAAATTACTCAGGGTAATAGATTAGATAATTAAGAGTAGGGTTAGAAGGGATGGGATAAAAATAGAAAGAAATTAGAGTTTAATTAGACCTTTCTGAGTAGATACAGTGATAGAGGCTGAAATTTGGGTTTGTGAAATGGTCTTTGGTATAGACTTTTCTAGTCAAATTAGCTCTGGTAGAAGTGAGGCCAGGTTTTGGCTTGTGAATAGGCTGGAGTGGAAGGTTGTATGGTGAATTGTGTTTAAATAAAATCCTAGTCTACTGGAGAAGTTGAATGTCTGTAATGGATACTTCAGTTTAAGGTTATTAGTTATGAGATCAATTTCTATTGCTGGCAAGAAGCCTAAGGTGGTCACACTTAGGGCTGTGAGCTTCAGGTGGAGTGGTACTGTTATTTGGGGGGATAAAACAGGAATAATACTGTTGGTGATAAGGAATCCAGGGAAGATGCTGCCGGATTATTAGACCCTTAATTGAGTTAATTAGAAAGGAGTTATTTTTGTTAATAATAATCAGAATCACGAAGCGAGGTTGTCTTATCAAAGTGAAGAAGATAATATGGTACTGTAGACAGCTGTCAAGGAGGTGGCGATAAGAGTAATAGAAAAGGCTCAGGTGTTGGTGTATGTCTGTGGTTTTGATAAGATGTTTAGAGTACAAGCCTGTGAGGAAAGACATAACTGTTAGTGCAAGGCTGCCAATAATAAGGGAGCAGGAAGTGAGGGGTAAAGTCTTGAATAGCCCTCCTATTTTTCAGATGTGTTTTTCATCATTGAGACTATGGATAATGGACTCTGAACATGTAAATAATATAGCTTTAAAAAAGGCATGAGTACAGACGTGAAGGAATGCTAGGTGTGGCTGATTAATGCCAATTATGACTATTATAGGCTCCAGCTGGCTTGAGGTGGAGAATGTTACAATTTTTTTGAGATCATTTTGTGTTAGAGCACAGATTGCTGTGAATAAAGTAGTATAGCTCCCAGACATAATGTAAAGGTTTGCGTTGATAGGTTATTTTCTATTAAAGGGTGGAAGCGGATGAGCAGGAATACTCCTGCCACAACTATAGTTCTGGAGTGGAGTAGGACTGAGACTGGGGTTGGACCTTCTATGGCGGATGGAAGTCAGGGATGGAGACCGAATTGAGCTGACTTTCCCACTGCTGCTAAGAGAAGCCTAATTAATGGAAGGGAGTTGGGAGTAGGGTCTAGAATAAATATTTGTTGAAATCCTCATGTATTAGAGGACAGGAGGAATCATGCAATGGCTAAAATAAAGCCAGTATCACTGATGGAGTTGTACAGAACTGTTGGCGGGCTGCTGTATTAGCTTCTGCTCGGCGGTACCCTCAGCTAATTCGTAAGCAAGACATGATTCCTATGCCTTCTCATCCGATAAAGTGTTAAAGAGGTTGTTAGCAGTAACCAGAATTAATATTGTAATGAGGAAAACAAGCAAGTATTTGAAAAATTGGTTAATGTTGGGGTCTGAATTTATATACCATACTGAGAATTCTACAATAGATCAGGTAACAAATAGTGCTACTGGGATAAATACTGTGGAGAAGTAGTCTAGTTTAAAGCTTAGTGAGAGTTTGAGAGTTTGGGTTGTTACTCAAAGTCAGTTTGAGATGATGACTTCTTGGTCTGTGCATATAAACATGGTTGTAGGAATGAGGCTAATGATGAAGGTGCATGCGATAAATGTTTTTACGTAATTTGGTATGAACATTTTTGCAGGAGTTGGCTAAGAAAATAGTAATCAGTAAGGTTAAGGGGATTAGGGCTGTTAGAGCAGTGGAAGAATACATGTTTGTTACTTTTATTTAAAGCACCAGTGTTTTTTGTTCCTAAGACCAATGGATAACTCTAATCCTTTAAAAGTTGAGAAAGCCATGTTGTTAGGCATGGGGGCATGAGTTAGCAGCTCTTGCATACTTTCTTGGTAGATAAGAAGTTGCAGGCTTCTATTATTAGATAAAAAATCTAATGTTTTGGTTAAGCTATAGCTACAGCATGTAAACCTGATAATAATTTCGTGGTTTGTGGATAACAGGAAGATAGGCACAAGATGTATAAATATTAATGTATTTTCTCACGTAAAGGAAGATGTAATACCGTCAATGTAATATGCAAGTGTCCCTTGTTGTGTCATGATTAGCATATACAGGGAGTAAAGGGCTATAATCAGTGTACTAAGTCCTGTAAGCAAAATAGTAATATAAGACCAGAAGAATGAGGCCATGATCACAAAGAGTTCTTCTACTAGATTAATGGTAGGGGGTAAGGAAAGGTTAGTGAGATTTGCTAGAAGTCATCAAGAAGTTGTTAGCAGAAGCAGTGTTTAAAGGCCTCAGGTAAGTAATATGGTTCAGCTATGGACTTGCTCGTAGTTTGAATTTTCTAGGCAGAATAGTAAGGATGAAGTGAGTCTATGAGCAATTATAAGGGTTACTGCATCTGTAAAGCTTCAATGGGGTCCAAATAATGTTAGCCATAGTCACAAGCATAATGTGGCTTACAGAGGAGTAAGCAATAAGTGATTTTAGATGGATTTGTGGTAGATAAATAGAGCTTGTCATAACTATTCCTGAAAGAGATAATAGGAGGAAAGGGTAGGCTATATGTTGTGTTAGGGGGTTGAGGGTAAGAGTAACCCATATTATACCATTGCCACTTAGCTTTAGGAGTACTGCTGCAAGTACTATTGAACTGGCAATAGGGGCTTCTACATAGACTTTGGGGAGTCATAGGTGAAATCCGTATAGAAGTATTTTTACAAGGGAGGGGAGTTCATTAGAGGAGAGTGATAGAAAGGGCTAGGATTGGAGCATTAATTTAAAGGGTAATAGTAAACGTTGAGGGCCATAAAGTTTCTTTGGTGAAAAGTTTTATTGCATCAGCGAATGGTTGAAGCAGCCCATAGGGACCTGCAATGTTAGGTCCTCTGTGTAGTTGTATATAGCCTAAGATTTTTCGTTTGATGGTTGTAAAGAATGCTATATCAATAAGAGTGGAGATAATGAGTAGGAGAAGGCTAATTATGGGCATATTGTTAAGAACAGAAGTTGAACTTCTGATTATAAAGTTTTACATTTTATGCAATTGCCGGACTCTGTCATCTTAACAAACCCTGCTCTTGGGTAGGGTATGCGATGATTTTTTAGATTGAGATAGCATCGTCTATGCAGTGAGCGTGCTTTATGAAGCAGAGGCCCTGTTTCTCTTGTCCTTTCATACTAGAAGAAACGTTAACTAGATAGAAAACAACCTGGATTACTCCTGTCAACTCAGATCACGTAGGACTTTGATCATTGAACAAACGAACCCTTATTACTGGCTACACTATTAGGATGTCCTGATCCAACATCGAGGTTGTAAACCTTATTGTCAATATGGACTCTAGAATAGGATTGTGTTGTTATCCCTAGGGTAACTTATTCCATTGATCAAATTATTGGGTCAATGTGTATTAACTTGCTTAGACTAGTGTGGTCTTAGTTTAGATTGTTCGGAGGTTGAATTATGCTCCAAGGTCACCCTAACCAAAATTTTTAAGGCAGAGATAATAGGCTAGGACCTGTTGGCTTATTTGAGTTTTTATTTGCATTAATGAATTAAAGCTCCATAGGGTCTTCTCATCTTATTTGTTTATATCTGCCCCTTCACGGTTAGGTAAATTTCACTGATTAAAAGTAAGAGACAACTCAGCCCTTGTGTGGCTATTCATACAAGTCCCTATTTAGGGAACAAGTGATTATACCACTTGCACGGTCAGGCTACCACCACAGTTGAACATATGTCATTGGGTGGACAGTGCCTCTAATACTGATAATGCTAGAGGTGATGTTTTGGTAAGCAATCAGGGTAAGATTTGCCAATTTCCTTTTAGTTTTTGTCATCTTTCCTTAGAGCATACCTGTGTTGGGTTAACATTGTAAATAACAGGGTGCTTATTATATCATTTATTAATATTAGGCTGTTAACTGTCAGTGAGTTATTCAGGTCTGATGTAAGCTTATGCAATGGAGAACATGTTCATGTTACTTATGTTAACATTATTGCTTCTATTAAGTAATAGATTAGTCCAAAGTGGTGTTAGGAGTTCAATAGAGTGATTAGAATCTAAGATAGTTAGATGTTGAGTTTAAACACTTTCTTAATTGGTGGCTGTTTGGGGGCCAACTATGGTGGTAATATTTTTTACTCTCTGTTGGAAGGTTGTTTCCTAGGGTCTAAAGAGCTGTCCCTCTTTAGACTAACGTTAAACTTACAGGAATATTAAGTAATTCTGTGGGTAAGTTTAAAGTTGAATTAGGATTCCATCTTGGATAACCAACTATCAGCAGGTTCTCGGTATGCTTGTCACGGCTACTCATGAATCTTCTATTTTGCCACACAGGTGAGTATGCTCTTTTAGCTGTTCTCAGGTAGCTTGTCCGGTTTTGGGAGACTTGGCTATAGTTCTCTGTGTAAAGTTATTTCTATTTAATACATTATGCAGAAGGTATAAGGGTTTGCCTTTGTTTTTGAATGCTTGATACAACTCTTTAATCTCCTCATTTGAAGAATGAGAAGGTTATCATGAGAATTGATGGAAAGAGTCAACTAAAATAATACATTCTGTGAAAGGCAACAGTTGGAGAAAATATTGCACACTTTCTAGGGATTGAGACAATCCAAAGACCAATTTAGATCGCCATCTAAACTATTTAAGACCTGAGTGTCAGCAGAGAGTTAAGTAGCTCATTTCAGTGGCATTGGAAGATCCAAGATATAAACAGCAGCAGAAAAAAAAAAGTGAAATTGGGAAAATGAAAATGATACATTAGTTTTCTATAGTATCTATTGATTGTTAATAAACTTCAATGATTAATGTTTTATCACTAAAGTAATATTCCAACCAAGGATACTTAGACTATTCAGATAGGAGTATCATAAGTTAACTGATTTGCTTATGGTTGGATATATAGTTTATAATTAGAATCCACCTTTGTTTTCATCTACATTACCTTGTAGTTATAGGAAAAAAGGAAGAAGCATATTGAAAAACATGAGAGGAGAAGAGAAAAATAAAAAGATGTTTACCAGGAAGGCTGATTGTGTTCTAGACACATTCTACTATGGCCTGAGATCTCCTCTGAATTATTTAAGTGTAACCCAAACATAACTGGGAGGTAACTATGATACGAGCAACCCATTGTCAGAAATCAGAGGTGCTGATTACTATTACTAATGTGGTTTGGCTGTGTTCCTACCCAAATCTCACCTTGAATTGTAATAATCCCCACATGTCAAGGATGGGGCAAGGTGGAGATAATTGGATCATGGATGCAGTTTCCCTTACACTGTTCTTGTGGTAGTGAATAAGTCTCATGAGATCTGAGGGTTTTATCAATGGTAGTTCCCCTCACAAGCTCTCTTGCCTGCTGTCATGTAAGATGTGCCGTTCTCCTCCTTTGCCTTCCTCCATGATTGTGAGGTGTCCCCAGCCATGTGGAACCATGAATCCATTAAACCTCTTTTCTTTATGAATTACCTAGTCTTTGGTATATCTTTATTAGCAGCATGGGAACAGATTAATACAACTTTTTACACTGGAACTCAAACTGCCATTTAATGATCATTTTAACTTCTGCATCCATTTTCACTTCTTAAAATTCTTACTTCAAGGAAAATAAGCACAATTAAGTGAGATAATGAATATGGCAATGCCCAATATATCAACATTTGTCAGCAAATGATTTTGCAATGTTATTTAACCTGATCCTCACTCATATTTGTGGAGAAAATTTTATTATGCCATCTTTAATATAAATTCCTAGAGGTCATAAAAGAATACTTAGAATTGTTTTTTCATGGCTCTCATTTTCTTCAGAATTCATTAATAAGAACTTATACCCCATGAATGAAGAACTTTTGTACTGAAGAAGAAACATAGATATATTATGTATTATGTTCTAGACCTTCTAGGAGCTTATGATCAAACTGAGAAGAGCACAACTGAAATTTCAGAGTATGGTTCTAAGTGTTATAAATCTTCAGACAAAGGAGATTAATGTCCACAAGAATACCCAGAGTAAACTCCATGGAACTGGCAGGATTTGGTTGAAATTTATTACATAAGGAAAGGAGAGAAAAAAAGGCATTTTAGCATCTCTGAAATAATTACTGAGATAGTATCAAGGCAGAAATTGGGTATGTCACGGAGGATATTAGCATTCATTGTGGGCCGGATATGCACGAAACCAAATGTCTACATAAAATACACAAATTAATTTCCAAGTAAAATCTTCAAAACTGTAAAGGACATACATATTTTACTACTCAAAATAACTTTTGTGATAGATATTGACTTCAATATCTTATATATAATTACAAAATGAGCAGACACCTCTCTGATCCTTTGGAGAGCAACAGGATTGCCCTCACTGCCTCACTGCTTGGATTCCACAATGGCCTTAATAAGCACTAAGCTTCCTCCCAACTTTCATGAGAACCCTCCAAGTCCCTTTGCTCCTCTATTCCTGAGCTCTCACTTGCTCTCCCTGTTCAATACTAACACCCAACACACCTGTGAACTGTTCTTTCTATCAGATTTCTCTACATATCCAATGCATTTTAGTTGCTTTATTGAAGCTGAGACTTCAGATGAGTTGGTGAATGGTTCATACTGAGCCTGACAAACTTCCCCACTTACATTCCCCTTTTTCCTACCTCACACACTCTAGGTTAGAAATCATAGAAAATCCTACCTTTGATTATTTCAAATTAGCCTCACTTTCTTCTCTGAACCTTAACACAGTCTGACATCCCATATCCCACAGAGACTCAACTACTAACAAACTGCTAATCAAGTTTCAACTTTTTCCAAAATCTGTTGTTCAAGTATAAGGCCATGTTGTAAAAGATTTTATTTTATTTTATTTATTTATTGTTTGAATTGGAGTCTCACTCTGTTGCCTAGGCCGGAGTGTAGTGGAGCGATCTCGGCTCATTGCAATCTCTGCCTCCCGGGTTCACGCCATTCTCCTGCCTCAGCTTCCCGAGTAGCTGAGACTGCAGGCGCCCGCCACCACACCTTGCTAATTTTTTGTATTTTTTAGTAGAGACAGGGTTTCACCGTGTTAGCCAGGATGGTCTTGATCTCCTGACCTCGTGATCCACCCGCCTCAGCCTCCCAAAGTCCTGGGATTACAGGCGTGAGCCACCGTGCCCGGCCATAAAAGATTTTAAAATGAGCAAACACCAGCTGAATGCCCTATGCTGTCAAGCTTACTTTTATGGCAGATCTTCATCTCTCATTGTCCTTGAGTTATTTATAACTCTGAGTTGTAGAGATCTCATAATAATGCAAATAATTCCAGTCCATAGAAATGCAAATAAGTTCTCTCTAATGGATTGCAGTTGATTATTGCCTTATAATGTTGACTAATTGTGCATGTAGTCGTACATTCATGTCATCATTCCTGATTGTCCGTGTGTTCTTTACATTCCCCTCCAAAACAGCTGTACCATCTTACTGTTTCTCTCATTAATTAATGAGTTAATAAAATCTTTTATTTTATTTTTTTTACCAAAGTAATGATCATCTGTATTTCCTACAAAATATGTTATACTCATCTACAAAGAGTCTTCAATGATTGTCGTTAACTTCTGGGAAAATATCTGAGAAGGCCCAAATTCAAGTTTAGAAATTTTAAAATAATTTCTTTTCTATCAGATACATTCAGAAAAACCCTTACTGCCTTCAATAGTCCATAGAATATCAACGTAGCAGATTTCTTAAATGCACGGTACAGGTTGCCACCTAGAAATAACACTAGGTAAGGGAGGAACATGTTACTTAAATTTTGGTATCGTAAACTAACATATACGCTCCTGGATTAAATTGTTTTATGTTTATCATGAACTAATGGAATGTAAGCCTTCAGATTTTGTGCCCCACATTTTTTATGTTTGAAATAATATTTGTTCACTGGAATCCTAATCATAGACATTTTGAAGGGATCATAGTCCTTTTTTCAAGAAGCTGGACATGACACGACTTTAAGTTTCTAAAGATTTGTCTGCGTAGGGTTGCAAAGCAGGCAAACATAAAATGCCACTTTAATATAAATAATCAAGATTCATATTAGCAGATTCATCCTACTTTTTACCTACCAAAATTTCAGGTAAGTTTGTACGGGCTTTACAAATGTTAATTATATGTGATTTGATGTATCTTATATGTTTTGCAGAAGAATAAGGTGCAGTGTTGGATAGCTTCCCTCCTCAGACTGTTGTATTTCATAGGATGTATTCTTTTAGTTGAATTTTTCTATCATTTATTATGATAACCTTCACATTATTCACAATAAAGAGATAATTGTCTGTTAACCTAGTATCTAATGTAAAAAGCCCTAACCTCTAGGCAGAAATTTTGTTACAGGATCTATAGGAGAAGTGGATAATGAATGATATCAATTTGAGTTTTTATACTTTGTGACTCTCCTCAAATTTGCTGTGAAAAGACTTAGGCTTTAAAAAAGGAACTTATCTACTCAATCATTCAGCCACTCATTCATTCAGTCACTTGAGTTATTAAATAATTACTGTGTTCCATGGGCTGCATTTAGAGCTGGGTATAAACGAATAAATAAAATATAGTACTGACAGAACTCTAAGTGGGTGGAGAAATACAGATTGCTAGTAGGGGGTTTAAATTTTGTCTTTGCATATTATAAATTGTAAGATTTTCCTCCTTTAAGTAATTTAGCACTCAGCCTTTAATCTCTAAAATCAGGAACTTTATAGCAATTATTTAGGACTTTTGTGAAGACTAAATGTGACCATGTTAAGCAAGTGCCTGACACACAGTAGGCGCCTAACATATGGTAGCAATTCCTAATAAGATAAGACCCTTTGGAGAACAAAATGTTGTTCTGGAAACTGAGTAGAGAGTGATTTAGTAGCAGGTAGAATCACGGATTGAAATCATGACACCTGATGTGGTTTTTAAAGCCAGACTCAGAAATAAGCCAGACACAGAAAAAAATCTATTAGATAAGTTTACTTATATGTAGAATCTTTAAAAAAGTCAAACGTACAGAGCTAGAGAATAAAACAGTGGTTTCCAGAAACAGAGTGATGTATATTGAAATGGGTAAATATAGGAAAAAGGATAGAAAGAAACAGATCTGTAGCATCAAGTCTAGAGATCTAATGTACAACCTGAGGACTGTACTTAATAAAATGATATTGCATTAAGATCTTTGTTAAAGAAATAGATTTTAGCTGCTTTTATCATCCAAAAGGTAACTATGCATGATGATGGATATGTTAATTGCTTCACTATAGTAACCACTTTAGTACCTCTGTATATCCCAGAATGTCATATTGTAAACCTCACACATGAACAGTAAAATCTGTTAGACAAACAAACAAAATTTTTGAGGTACACATATAGAAGAAGGTGGTAGCATTTCCAGGCAATAGGATCGCATGTGTGAAAGCAGGTATGAGATTTTAACAGTTCATGTAAAATAATCTATTCTGTTTTTAGAAACAAAGGTGGGGGAAAAAAACCCTGAATTCTCAATTTGGGGTAATTAAAACATTAAGATTCAGGAAAGTTTAAAATCTAGTATTGGGTTTATTACATTTAGAGTAAATTATGACTATAATTTACAGACCTTTTTGCATTTGTTAGTATAGAAATTTTCCCAGAAAACAGTATAGTAAAATATACTTTGTTATTTTTTAAAATTATGTTTTGGTTATATCTACTCACATCTTTAAAACAACAAGTATCTGATTTCTAAATATTAGAAAAGAACTTTTCACTTTCTTTTACAGGAAAAATATGGGTGGAAAATTTACTCAAGAAAATCTTTAAAAATGTTAAAAATATATGCAAATATATTCCCAAAGAATAGATGGGACTAATTCTCCAGAATTTCTAAATTAACCTCACATTTGCTATTCCCACAAAGTTTAGGGTTGCAAATTCTACCAGAAGTGGAGAGGGAGGAGAGACAGTTGGATGTAGCATGAAGCATTGTGTTTAGTCAAACATCTAAAGACGGAACCTTACAGAGAAAAGCCAAACAAACAGATAAACAAACAAGGCAAACAAAAATAAGCCAGTAAAGGAATTCCAAAATGTACATGTGGAAACAATGTTTCTTTTACTTCTATGACTGGAAATTGTGTTTACAGTAAGAGACCTGTGGCTAAATGAGGTTTCTTCCCCTGTGATCTCAGAATCTGAAATATGTTGTCTAGTACTTATTCATCTTAGACTTCCTCAGGCAGCTAGTGTGAAATCAAAAGCACTGTAGAGATCTTCAGACACTGCAGACCTAATATAGGTAATTCTAATGTTCCTTTTCCCTTTTTATCTTTATACATCTTCATTACTAATCCACTAGTTCAAATGCTAGCTGTAGAGGTTGAGAAGAAGGCATTTATTTAAATCCAAATTCAAACAAATCTTAGGTAGTTAGAATCAGTGCTGAAAAAAATAGAGATAAAAGGCCATTTGGCATCTTGATTAAAATTAACCAGAAATAATAGAATGTCTAGAGGAAGGAATAATAGAAACACATAGCCTTAATTTCCTATATCCAAATTATTCAGCTACTTGACTCCACTTCTCAATGATTTTCTGTTATAGGGACAGGAGACAATTTTGGAAGGATCAGAACTATTACCACATACCAAAGATAATGCTTCAAGCCCTTGATTCAAAATCTTTCATGTTTCCAAACAATCTATAATTAAAAGTCCACCTACCTTCAATTCTAGAAATAATTTCATAATGCAAATTTAATTGACTGTTATTAGCAGGACCAGATTAAGTAGCTTGTTGTGGTCATGATGAGTTTATCTGTTATACTTATAATTAGGACTCCCACAGCCAATAAGCCCAGAGGGCCTCAAAGCCCACAGTCAACCCCTGTTGCCAAGAGCCACTTACACACTCTTAAATCATCAAGTGTCTATTCCTGCCGCCACCGAGAGTCACCACTCCCTGCTTTCCTCTTTATATTTTTAATCTAGCATGTGGATTAATTTGCTTTCTGGGAATCTCAAGGGGCTAAAGGCTTCATGCATGGACCTATTTGCTCTTCTCATAAGAATGCCAATTGCTATGAGAAGTTGGAGCTAGAAACTGGGGGCTGGGGACTGGGGTTACTGCACTAATACCCCCAGACATTGAGAAGTCAGGCAGCCTGCTGAAATGTTAGCTCTTGAGGAGAAAGCATGTCTTCTCATTTTAATTTTATTGTTATCATTGCTGTGATTTTAAGCAACTTTATTCATACCTTCATATATTTTGCAGCTTTCTCCTTTCTTCTTTTGACCCTCCTCTGAGAACAGATAAAGCCTATTTTTCTCGTTCTGTATTCCAAAGAGAAGCTGAGTTATATGTCTGTTAAAAGTAGTGCCTTTTTAGGAATAGCTCACACATACTCTAGAAAAGCTGCAGGGTCAATTTGAATGTTATTCAGACACCTTCAAAGACTGCTGTAAACAACTGCATTAAGACTTATCACTAGTTTAGTATACACAATAAACTATCTTCATACAGAGACAATGTTAATGTTTTTTGTTTTTGTTTGTTTGTTTCGTTTTTTTTGTTTTCCAGCAATTAGGAAGCTTTAAAAATCCTGATGCCTGGTTCACATTCTAGATCAATTGAATAACAAAATCCAGTGGAGGACTCAAGCATCAGAATTTTTTTAAAGCTTCCCAGAAGTTTCTAAAGGTAACCAAGGTCGAAAAGCACTGGAAAGTGATTCCACGTTAATCCCTTAAGAATAAACAACACAATATCAGGTTGGATGTGGTTAGAATCTATAATCTATTACATATCCAAAAACATTATTGGATTGTGATTAAAAAACTAATTATTAATAATCAGGATTAGAACTTACCAATAGAAAGACTGGAAAGAAGATTGTCTGTTTAGTTCAGGAGGCTTCTGTAGAATGTACCACCCCCTCCATTTTTTAAGGAATAATTTATGTTACCCATTAACTACTTTACAGAGGGTTTTTCTCACCTAGAAAAATATCTCATAGAAGTTCTGTTACTTATTATTTATGTGATTTTAGGCAAGTCTTCTAATCATTAAAAGGAGCTAATATTACTACCGGCTTCATAATGTTGGTGGGTTTAAGAAGATAACTCTCGTAAAACAATTAGCACCGAAAAAAGCTGGCATAAAATAAGAACCCTATAAACATTAACTATTATTATCAGCATGAACCCAAGCCAGGTGTTTTGGGTATGGAGACAAATATAAAATGTGTTTTTACGTTTTGATTTTAGCCACTGAGTAATTATTATTCTTAATTTAACCTGTCAGAGAAATGCACTAAGATATTTTATGATTCATTTATGGAGTATAAAGAAACATAGTCATTTGCTTTGTCTTACCGATAATAATCTTTCAATAGGGTCTTTTTTTGGTTGATTTTCCCCCCATACTCTTTCCCCCATACTCTAAGGTAAAATAACCTTGCAAAGAATGGTTTTGAGGCTGTCTAAACAGAAAAACCTGTAGGGTACAAGATGGAGACTTTTGACTTATCTTTTGTTCATCTTATCTTAATAAGATTTGAGTAAGGAAAGCTGATGTCTCGATCTACACCCTTTGAACAGTAGACAGGATAGTACAACAGTGCCTCATCCTAAGGCAATTCTAAAAATTCCACATCCTAGGTTTAATTATTTATCAGGCTACCTCCTTTCCTAAACATGAAATAAAATGTCCCAGTTTCACCACATTAAATATGATAATCCAGGAAAAAAAGAGCAAAGTGATTTTTAAAAAGAAAGAAACATTAAAAAGGAGCTCATCAGGAAGCATTTCAGCAGCTAATTAAACGGGGATATGAAAGTGTCTAGTCTAGAGTAAAAAGGTCTATCCTTCAGATTTTTAATTTCATCAAATGCCATTTTTATTACTTGAGAAGATACGTATTTGACATATCTTCAGAAACTTTATGAATTATTTGATTAATTTTGGTACTTATGCTATGGCTGGCAAATAAAATACAAGACGATTCAGTCTGTCTCCACAAATATTGTGTCTACCACCACAAATACTGCATGGCACGAACTTACACTAAAAAACGTTTTTCGAAATTTAATTTTAACTGTGTGCTTCTTTAAATATTTTATTCCAATTTAACCCATAAGATAAGATTTTGTGTTTTTAATAGAAACTTTGCAAAAATTTTTATCAGTTGAAGGGTATTGCTTTTCATTTAACTTGAATAAATAAAAAAGGGTGAACTCTTCAGAGCCCATAAAATACAATCATTTGATCAGATCCATTCTGTTGGCTAAAATCATGTTCTTAATGAAGAATCAAGAAAAAAGAAGTTTGCATTGACATAGTCTGAATTATGTTTTATTTTCTTTGATTTTTTTGCCAGAATTACCTGCGTTGATGAATGTACATGCTGATGCTTTGTTTTGTGTTTTAATTTACAAGAGTATAATATTTTTTAATTTTAAATTTTCTGTGAGTAATCCAATTACATATTTAAGAAAAAAATCTGCAACTGATTCCTAACATATGCTTTAGAATTACTGTATAATACTCAATAAGTGTCCATTTCATAAAAGCTACCATGTAAAATAAAAAATGAAATAATTAAAAGAAGCAACTTTTACACTGAACTACAATTTGATATCATAAGAATATCAATGTATGACAAGTATGCATTTTTGAGACCCAGCCTTTCCTTCTGCAGCATTGTGACCTCAGGCACTTTATTTAATCAATTCTTGCCTCTATTTCTTCCTCAACAATAAAGATATAACAATACCTAAATCATAGGCTGTTTTTTAGAATTAAATAATAATAGTTCATATGAAGAGAGGGCCTTGGCATAAAGTATACTTCAGAATATATTAGGTGCTGTTTCATTTATTAGTGTTAATTATGAAAGAATACTCTGAGAGAGTATTTCCAATACATTTCCCTTCATCAGTGAGCCCAATTCTTGATATTCTGGCTATTTCTACATGGGGTATTGCAGGTCTGCAGAGAAAACAACAATCTAATTATAGTCAACAGTTGAAACCTCCAGGAGTTGCATATTATGTAGCAGAAAAAAGTAAAAAATGAGCCTGATAAGGTGGTATTATCTGAAAATTGTTTCTAGTAGATTCTATCCACTGATCTTCTCAGTGGACTCTTTCCTGTAATTGTCAGACACGATTTACTCTAACAAAGTAAACATCTATAAAGTTATTTAGAATTTTCTTTAATACAGAATGACCCACATAACTGAAAATTAATAAAGAATAGCTGAATCCACATCAAGAAATGATAGCCATAGAGTTATTATGTAATTTTATACATTATCATAACCATGATTTTATATTAAATCCAGACATGTCATAATGTACTAATTACAAATTTATTTCTTATGAAATTAGTACTTTTTTAAAACTACTGGTATTAGTTCAATTTTTCTCCTCTGTTCAATTATGGATATTGTTTTTACCTTGTTTTGTCTCATACCTTTTTATTAAACAATTTCACTTCTCTGTATCAGGGTCCTGATTACTTTTCTCAGAAAAACATTTGTATTTGTTTAGTTGCTTAATTGAAAGTTTGTCAGAGCAAAATTTCATATTTAAATTTTAAAAAATTTCCTTTAAGCACGAGTTTTTATCAATAACATTGTTAAAAAGGCTTTGCTTTTCTCCTATGTACTTTGAAAACACCATTTACATTTTGGACAAGCGATTTTTGTTTCATTTTATCTCCCATTCCCTCCCAACCTCTACCCCCTGTCATACTTCCCCTCTCCCTTACTCTCTTCCCATACTTTCCTTCATTTTTTTTTTTTTTTTTAACTGATTGCCCAATTCATAAGCTCTAGCTTTCATGTGACCTTGGGTGCCTCTTAGCTGCTGCAGCTTTGTGATATGCATTTTCTCTTCGTTCTGAGCACTCTATGTACTCTGATTGTGACTTCTTTGTTCCGACTCCTTCTTTTAGTAAAAACATCATAATCTTTTTCTCTTTTTGAGTAGATGTGGAAAATTTGATTACCAGGGGAAAAAAATCTAAAAAAATAAATTTAAAAAAACCTTGATGACTGTTTAAAGTCACAGGTTTAGCATTGCCAGAGTGTTAACTCCTTAAATATTGAGTCTTTACTGACATGTGAGCAATAAGGTCTGGCCTGTTGTCTCCTTTCCTTAAGCTTTTCCCTCTTATCTCTGATCAGCAATTGAAACACTAGGTAAAAGAGAAACAGGTAGTATTTTTCATCTCTCTTAGACAAATGCATTATTCAAAGGTTACATGGTAACATAAAGCCTTTATTATTATTATTACTATACTTTAAGTTCTAGGTTACATATGCACAACGTGCAAGTTTGTTACATATGTATACTTGTGCCATGTTGGTGTGTTGCACCCATCAACTCGTCAGCACCCATCAACTCGTCATTTACATCAGGTATAACTCCCAATGCAATCCCTCCCCCCTCCCTTCCCCCCTCCCCTCCCCCCTCCCCATAATAGGACCCTGTGTGTGTGTGATATTCCCCTTCCCAAGTCCAGGTGATGTCATTGTTCAGTTCCCACCTATGAGTGAGAACATGTGGTGTTTGGTTTTCTGTTCTTGCAATAGTTTGCTGAGAATGATGGTTTCCAGCTGCATCCATGTCCCTAGAAAGGACACAAACTCATCCTTTTTCATGGCTGCATAGTATTCCATGGTGTATATGTGCCACATTTTCTTAATCCAGTCTGTCACTGATGGACATTTGGGTTGATTCCAAGTCTTTGCTATTGTGAATAGTGCTGCAATGAACCTAAGTGAGCATGTGTCTTTATAGCAGCATGATTCATAATCCTTTGGGTATATACCCAGTAATGGGATGGCTGGGTCATATGGTACTTCTAATTCTAGATCCTTGAGGAATCGCTATACTGTTTTCGGTAATGGTTAAACTAGTTTACAATCCCACCAACAGTGTAAAAGTGTTCCTATTTCTCCACATCCTCTCCAGCACCTGTTGTTTCCTGACTTTTTAATGATTGCCATTCTAACTGGTGTGAGATGGTATCTCATTGTGGTTTTGATTTGCATTTTGCTGATGGCCAGTGATGATGAGCATTTTTTCATGTGTCTGTTGGCTGTATGCATGTCTTCTTTTGAGAAATGCCTGTTCATATCCTTTGCCCACTTTTTGATGGGGTTGTTTGTTTTTTTCATGTAAATTTGAGTTCTTTGTAGGTTCTGGATATTAGCCCTTTGTCAGACGAGTAGATTGCAAAAATTTTCTCCCATTCTGTAGGTTGCCTGTTCACTCTGATGGTAGTTTATTTTGCTGTGCAGAAGCTCTTTAGTTTAATTAGATCCCATTTGTCAATTTTGGCTTTTGTTGCCGTTGCTTTTGGTGTTTTAGACATGAAGTCCTTGCCCGTGCCCATGTCCTGAATGGTGTTATCTAGGTTTTCTTGTAGTGTTTTTATGGTATTAGGTCTAACATTTAAGTCTCTAATCCATCTTGAATTAATTTTCATATAAGGAGGAAGGAAAGGATCCAGTTTCAGCTTTGTGCTTATGACTAGCCAATTTTTCCAGCGCCATTTATTAAATAGGGACTCCTTTCCCCATTTCTTGTTTTCCTCAGGTTTATCAAAGATCCGATGGCTGTAGATGTGTGGTATTATTTCTGAGGACTCTGTTCTGTTCCATTGGTCTATATCCCTATTTTGGTGCCAGTACCATGCTGTTTTGGTGACTGTAGCCTTGTAGCATAGTTTGAAGTCAGGTAGCGTGATGCCTCCAGCTTTGTTCTTTTGACTTAGGATTGTCTTGGCAATGCAGGGTCTTTTTCGGTTCCATATGAACTTTAAAGCCGTTTTTTCCAATTCTGTGAAGAAAGTCATTGGTAGCTTGATGGGGATGGCATTGAATCTATAAATTACCTTGGACAGTATGGCTATTTTCATGATATTGATTCTTCCTATCCATGAGCACGGTATGTTCTTCCATTTGTTTGTGTCCTCTTTTATTTCACTGAGCAGTGGTTTGTAGCTCTCCTTGAACAGGTCCTTTACATCCCGTGTAAGTTGGATTCCTAGGTATTTTATTCTCTTTGAAGCAATTGTGAATGGAAGTTCATTCATGATTTGGCTTTCTGTTTGTCTGTTACTGGTGTATAAGAATGCTTGTGATTTTTGCACATTAATTTTGTATCCTGAGACTTTGCTGAAGTTGTTTATTGGCTTAAGGAGATTTTGGGCTGAGATGATGGGGTTTTCTAAATATACAATCATGTCATCTGCAAACAGGGACAATTTGACTTCTTCTTTTCCTAATTGAATACCCTTTATTTCTTTCTCTTGCCTGATTGCCCTAGCCAGAACTTCCAACACTATGTTGAATAGGAGTGGTGTGAGAGGGTTTCCCTGTCTTGTGCCAATTTTCAAAGGGAATGCTTCCAGTTTTTGCCCATTCAGTATGATATTGGCTGTGGGTTTGTCGTAAATAGCTCTTATTATTTTGAGATACATTCCATCAATACCTAGTTTATTGAGAGTTTTTAGCATGAAGGGCTGTTGAATTTTGTCAAAGGCCTTTTCTGCATCTATTGAGATAATCAGGTGGTTTTTGTCTTTGGTTCTGTTTATATGCTGGATTACGTTTATTGATTTGTGTGTGTTGAACCAGCCTTGCATCCCAGGGATGAAGCCCACTTGATCATGTTGGATAAGTTTTTTGATGTGCTGCTGGATTCTGTTTGCCAGTATTTTATTGAGGATTTTTACATCGATGTTCATCAGGGATATTGGTCTAAAATTCTCTTTTTTTGTTGTGTCTCTGCCAGGCTTTGGTATCAGGATGTTGTTGGCCTCATAAAATGAGTTAGGGAGGATTCCCTCTTTTTCTATTGATTGGAATAGTTTCAGAAGGAATGGTACCAACTCCTCCTTGTACCTCTGGTAGAATTCAGCTGTGAATCCATCTGGTCCTGGATATTTTTTGGTTGGTAGGTTATTAATTATTGCCTCAATTTCAGATCCTGCTATTGGTCTATTCAGGGATTCAAATTTTTCCTGGTTTAGTCTTGGGAGAGTGTAAGTGTCCAGGAAATTATCCATTTCTTCTAGATTTTCTAGTTTATTTGCGTAGAGGTGTTTATAGTATTCTCTGATGGCAGTTTGTATTTCTGTGGGGTCGGTGGTGATATCCCCTTTATCATTTTTTATTGCATCTATTTGATTCTTCTCTCTTTTCTTCTTTATTAGTCTTGCTAGCGGTCTATTAATTTTGTTGATCTTCTCAAAAAACCAACTCCTAGATTCATTGATTTTTTGGAGGGTTTTTTTGTGTCTCTATCTCCTTCGGTTCTGCTCTGATCTTAGTTATTTCTTGCCTTCTGCTAGCTTTTGAATGTGTTTGCTCTTGCTTCTCTAGTTCTTTTAATTGTGATGTCAGAATGTCAATTTTAGATCTTTCCAGCTTTCTCTTGCGGGCATTTACTGCTATAAATTTCCGTCTCATAAAGTCTTTAATAGTGACAAAATAACAATGGATTAATAATTTAGTGAGCTGGTACCCAATGTATCAATGTATGTACATTCATTAGCATATTAATCTACAAAACAAGTTGATGGAATGGAGACTTTCTCAATTTTTAGTCTCTGTTTCATATGACAGGTTATAGCATCCATCTTGTAAGTAGTGAAGTCAAGATTTGAACGCAAGTAGTATGGCACCAGTGCCTGAGTTTTTTACAGTAACAATGTGATATCTTCCCACTGAGAACATTTAAACTGTCTTCACACCTGTATTACTCCTCAAAGTCTCCTTTGTCTTAAACAATCCACTGGGAAAATAAAACTGTTATCTTTGAAAAATTGAGATAAAGTCTTTTTCTTCTGTGTTGCTTTTGTATTTGACAAAGCCTAATTGTACACATTGTTATCCACTCATTCATTCATTCATGTATTCAGTAAAGACCTATTTTGGGCTTACTATGAGAATAATGCTTTGTTACTTCTGCCACTTTGAGGATTTCAGATTTTATTATTTATATTTTTTACTAAAATGAAACTCCACAACTGCTGATTAAGTGAACAGTTTCTATAAGAATGATTGATAAAAAGTGCTCAGAAGCGTGACTGTGGGCCTTCTACTTGGTACCAGGTGTGCCGACTGTATTTGCTCATCAGATCTTCTTTCCTGGATAGTCCAATTCCTTTGCCTTATGGAAGACATTTTTTTTTCTTTTGCTTCTGGCTTGTTTTCCTGGTTGACTCCCTTCCCTCTCTATTGCTTTTTTATACTGCCTCAGGTGTAGTAAAGTTTATATTATAAGTGCCAAAGGAAGTTCTTGTTGAATCATGAGTTTTCCTTGTGCAAAAAGGGAGAGTAAGTATTGTTATAACAGTAGGATCTATTCCTCACAAGGCCTCATGTAGGAGCTAGAGAATTGGCAGCATTATACAGTCCATAGTGTGATATTCAATGTCATGAAGAAAAAAAATGGCCTTTCATGCATTTGGGGACCAGAAAACTGCATCAGGTTCATGGCAGAAGCACTAGCCTCCAGAGTGCCACTTAAGGATAAGCTCACTGTGAGAATGTCAGCACTACTGGTTTGACAAGGTTTTTGTAGGAGAGTTTTCCACTCTTGCTGTTTCTTCTGGAGTCAGAATGTACCCTGCACTGTAGGAACACAACTACTTTCACAAAAGAAAGAGAAAGAGTATTGCAAAGTGGATAACTGTGATCCATTTTGTTTAGATTTGTTCAAAATGTATTGCACCACAGCAAGAAATGTATTATAAACTTTGTCTAACTTGTGCTTCTATACATAGAGAAAAACCCTTCCCCCAGTACAGCTTTTGTTGTTCCTTGTGGCCTGTGTATTTGTGTCTTCTGCTTATTTCCAATTGACAGCAAATGTCTTAGAGTAGTGCTTCTCAACTTGAATATTTGTAAGAATTTCCTGGAGAACTTGTAAAAACAGATTACTTGACCCTCCCCACAGAGATTCTAATTTCCTAGTTCTGAAGTGAAGTCTAAGAATTTGCATTTTGGCTGGGCATGGTGGCTCACTCCTGGAATCCCAGCACTTTGGGAGTCCGAGGTGGGTGTATCATGAGGTCAGAAGTTCAAGACCAGCCTGGTCAATATTGTGAAACCTTGCTTCTACTAAAATTACAAAAATTAGATTGGTGTGGTGGTGTGCTCCTGTAGTCCTAGCTACTCGGGAGGCTGAGGCAGGAGAATCGTTGGAACCTGGGAGGCAGAGGTTGCAGTGAGCTGAGATTGCGCCATTGCACTCCAGTCTGGTGACAGAGCGAGACTCTGTCTCAAAAAATAAATAAATAAATAAGTAAATAAATAAATAATAAAATAATAAAATAAAAATTGCATTTCTTACCAGCTCCCAGATGATATTGATGTTGCTGGTCTCGGAATCACATATCAAATAACATTGCCTTGGAGTCACTGAAAATTTAGAATTGGAATGAATCCTATAGATCATAGACCAGAGATATGAAGTGATTTGTCAAAGGCCACACATCTATGCTATTTAAATATTATACTGTTTTCCATTATGCAATTCAGATGTTTTTATAAATTGACCGTCATCACTCCAGAATTAACAGAAGAGTTGCTCTCAGCATGGTTTCTTTGGCACATGTAAGTCATTTACAAGATAAAATCAAGTCATTTACAAGATAAAATCAAGATAAAGTAGACTTTTATCTAATTCACACTTGTAAATGTGATTTTGCCCTCTTACTGATTGTACAGACAGGTTTAAAGCAGTCTGTACAATCAGTAAAAAGATATAGATTGAGGAATTCATGGGTTTTTTTTTTTTTTTTTTCTCTTAACACTGTCTTCAATGTACATGGTGGTTATAACATCATCCAGAGATTTAAGTAAAAGTCTATTACACTTGACTATCTTGTTTACTTTCTTCATCTCGCATAAAATGTTTAAAGCTAGTTCCAGCTACCTAATTATACTCCACTTTGGTGGAACAGGAAAGGCTTCCAACAGGAAAGTTTTCTGTATACCTTAGACAAGTTGAAAAACTGACAACATGTTCAATTTGCACAAAGCAATCGTGGCTGAATAAAAATCACCTGTAGTTCCTATCTAGTAAATCATTCTGCTCTAGAGTAGGAAGAATGATCTGTCCTTGGCACTCGGTCCTGGTGATGTATTTTATCATGTCTTACCTGGAAAGGTCTCTAAGCTGTGGCAGACACATATTTTTTGCCTCTTTCTTTTGACAACGAGTCTTCTTCTTTTTTTCTTTTCCTTTTTTTTAAGTTTTCAAAACAATTTATATATTTTTTTCTTCCTGAGATGATAAAAGCAAGTTTTTGACTACTAAACAATTTTTAAGGAAGACTACAGGGGGAAAAAAGCCTCACATAATAGTGAGAGATGCCAGAGGAAGGCCATGCCATCTACAGATCCATGTATACTGTGCTAATGGTGAATAAAGAAACCCAAGAAAGCTAATAAGAAGGGATGGAAAAAGAAGGAAGGGCTAATTTGTAAGCCTCCATGAGAAAGAATCTAAAATATTGTTCAAACTTAAGAAAAATCTAATTAAAGGAAGAATAGGGGTATGATGACAGATGAAAGGAATTTTAAAGCAGGGAACACTGACATTTCAAGAGACAATTTACTGTCAAGAAGAATAATTTTGCCTGGCAGGTAATACTAAAACAGAGCAAAACACAGTGATATAATATCATTTTAGAGAAAGCATGTCAACACAAATATGGTAAGTCACAAAACTCTTGAGAGAGATAATCTGCTTGCCACTGGGAATGCAAGTTTGCCTGTCCATTAATATCACTAGATAGGAATGTTATAGTCACACTTTCTGGATAAGCATACATTAGTGTATCCATAGTTAGTACAATCTGCATTTATACTTCTTAAGAAACTGTACTGAAAAGAAGGAATTTAATTGTAACTCATGCATGTGCCACAAATAAAAATTCTGTGTGTAGTGAAACAAAACCCATGATTTGATGCATGGTTTAAGTACTCTAAATGGAATATAAAAGAGAGGTAAAATTGAACTTATAGAATGTAAGCTTAATGAAGACATTTAAGAGAAGAGACAAGAGTTTGATTGTAAATTTAAATGTCTTGTTTTTGGACATACTGGGTGTATCAAGGCAGTATGACTTGCGATATGACTTGGGTGTATCAAGCAATATGATTTTTCTTGACTCAAGAAAAGTCAAATGCATTAAAGTTTTAGAAGAATCTGTGAAAACAACATTGAGAAAGCATTACTATCCATCCCTCCAGATAGCTGTATAAATTAATATTTTTAAATCCTTCAGGAATGAGTGTGATGGGTATGTTCAATTCTATTTTTCTATTTCAGCGCACAGTGAAATAATTGTTTTCCAATTATTTTAATGAGTTCATGGTAATAGTAATAACGTTCTTTAAAATATAACACACAAAAAATTAAAATAAAATTTTAAGATAAAATACACATCTATGAGTCCATAGTGATATAAATAATTGAATGATTAAATAAATGGAAGAGAATAAATCATTCTTACAGAAGAATTCCAAATAGTATACATAAATAATCTCCCCTCAAAGAGGTGAGCTTAATCCCACTATATTAGTTCTCATGCTGCTAATAAAGACATACCTGAGACTGGGTAATTTATAAAGGATAAGAGGTTTAACCGACTCACAGTTCCACATGGCTGGGGAGGTCTCACAATCATGGTGGAAAGCGAAAGAGGAGAGTGGCACATCTTACATGTCAACAGGAAAGGCAGCATGTGCAGGGGGACCTCCTCTTTATAAAACCATCAGATCTCATGAGATTTATTCACTATCACGAGAACATCATGGGAAAGCCCCGCCCCAATGATTCAACCACCTCCCACCAGGTCCTTCCCAGGCACGTGGGAATCAGGGGAGCCACAACGCAAGATGAAATCTCTGGGTGGGGACAGGGACAAACCACATCACCCACTTTTCTTGAGTATGGGCTGGGCACACTGACTTGCTTTCAAAGGAAAATAATAACTTTACATTGGAGAGGAGCTTGGCAAAAAACCTGTTGCCCAACTGATCAAGGTTAGTGTCACCATGATGTCATGTAGATATTATGTTACCCTGATAGGATGCTGTGAAAAGGCACTTTACTTTCTGTGATAGTCTTACCAAAAGCTCGAACCCCAATCTAATCATGAAAAAGAATTGTATAAATCTAAAGTGAGGAATAGTCTACAAAATATCAGATCAGTAATTTTCAAACTGTTGAAGTCATGCAAAATAAGACAAGACAGAGAAAGCTGGAAGGAGAGCACACGAAGGAGACATAATGATTAAATGTTACGCCAATGAAAGGTTTTAGTTGATGGGAAAAACAAGTTCTCTTTCTCTCTGAACTCTCCTTTTAGATACAAGCACATATTTCCCATCCTCCAACACAAACGCAATCAATAGTACACTTAACGATTTAATAGCCTATTAGAATAATGCAAATAATTTATATAAGAAAAAAATAAATATAACAAAAATTTGTAGTATCTATTACATGTATTGAAAGGTATAAAAGGCACAGAATGAATATTTTTCTTGTGCATAAAAGTATGTTATTCCTGTCCAAATAAATGAGAAATGCAATGCAATAGTAATGGAAATGTTAGAGTTTTAAAAATTTTGGCAATCTAATTTTGAAAAATGTATATAGCAAAATAAAGAAGTAGATAAAGGGAGAAAAATAAGATTATTAAAGAAATTTCAAAGATAAAACATTTCCTACCAGATGTCCAGAATTAAGAAATCTACATTGTTTAAAAGGAAAAGACAAATTTACAAATGCTAGTTGAATAAGATTGAGAAATGGAGCCATGCTTAGAGACAGTTGAAATACTTAACAATTGCTATCATGAAATAAATGAGAATAATAGAATCTATTTTTAAATAAATAATCTTGAGGCAATTGATGTTCATATGGAAAAAATAAAATCTGATTATCTCACGACATAAAAATAAATTTTAGCTGTGCTAATGACATAAATGAACATAGTGAATCTTTAAATGTTTTAGAAGAAAACAATATCGTTATAAGTAAAGGAACACAACACTTAGGAAATATACACCCAAAAATAATACGACTAAAATGTTTAAGTAAAGAATAATACATTTTCTGCATTATATTCTTCAAACATGCATCTACATGTTTATATCCAGAACATATGCGGAGCTACTAAAATAAGTGACATAGGAAACAGGTATCAGGTGCCAAAGGTCCAGGCTACAACGTCCGGACTTGACATCCACTGTGTTCTGAAATCAGAGAGTTCCAGGAGCTCCGGGAAGCCAGGGAGCGGGAGCAGGCACTTCCGAGCCTGTGGGGGAAGTGGGGTTTCCTGAACCCTGAGAACGCAAGGATGCCTTGTCCAGAGCCCCGACTGGCGACAGTACCTGCGCTGAGGAGCACTGGACTCCCGCTCCCTCCAACTTGGTAGGGGACGGGGCTCCCGCCGGCTCCTGACCCCTGGTAGCTCCCCACAGCCTCAACCAGGCCTGCCCTGGTGCAGCTGGCTTCCTCACAGTGGCCACTCCAGATGGGCCCCTGCTGCCAACATAAACGTATATTTGCACATACGCCTTATCAAAACCACCTTGTTGCTCATGAATGTAAAAGTGTCTTCACTGCCATGAATTCTAGATTTATTGCTTAGTCTTGTTTTCAACATTATTTACAACAAGAAGCCTACTGTTCTAGTTCACCCTTCATTCCTGTGAACTAGCTGTTTCTTCATGTACCCGGCTCTAGGTACCTCCCTGTCACTGCTCTTAGATCCTCATGAAACAATGCTTGCTTCCACATTCTTTTGTACCAATCAAATCCTGTTTGTCATTTAAATTATCTCTTGAGGGTCCATTGAAGTTTTAAGATGTTTTCTCCATATCTGAGTCTTTAAAAACTCTTCCTTCTCTTATGGTTTGCTGCCCTTTGTAGTCTGTACTGTACAAAGTTGTGTTTATTATTTTTCTGTTATTTGTTACTTTATTTTATGTGTTACCTCTTCAGAGTTTGTAAAGTCTTGGTGACAGGAAGCAGGCTTATACTTTTTTATAGACTTCATTGTACCTGACACAGTAGTTCTTAAGAGATGTGTTTTTAAAATGTGTGCCGGTTCTCCAGTAAAACAGAGACATCTGTAATTGTGGAGGTTCTATTAGGCTCCTGAATTATGATAATACCAGTTTCTATACAATTAACAATTCCCCAAATAATAAAGAACATACTCAAGAAGCTTGTATTCTAATGCAAGTCTCCATTTACTGATAGGACAATAAACCATGTTTGGCTCTCAGTAAGATATGATATGTTAGAAATCTCTTAGGCAAATCAGCATTCAATTCCAAGAACAAATATCTCCAGTACAAACAAATCATCCTTCCATTGATTCAAATAGAAGTTAATGCAACTGCTCAAGGGCGGCCTGTTGAGGGAAGAAGAGCTGCCAGAATTCAGCTAATCCATCATAATACTGGCTAAAGCCCCTAAATATATTCTACCGAAGGGAAAAAAAAATGGCATTTCAGGAAGATTGCAGGCAAAGATTTCTTTATATTTTATTTGAAATAATTTGTTTCACTTTTCACAGAGAAAACATAGTTCTCTTGCATGTATTTCTTTTTATAGATGATTTTCTTCAAAAAATCAAAGTAGAAGTTTGGACCTTTCTAGCTGTTGGTTGCAAAAATCTGTTTTTTAGGATCTGATGTTCGCGTGTTCGCAAATCCAGTGTCATACCCTGGAAATTGTCCTACGTGGAATTATCTGCATAATTCATAGTTCTCTTTTTATTTTCTGAGGTCCACTGAGTCTACTTTGAAATTAATGGAGGTTTGGAACTTGCATCAAGTGAGGCAGTTAGAACTAGTCCAGACATAAATCCCAGGGAAAATAGCCATCATTGCGTTTTTTTGAATATTGATAACTCAATAACTTTGAGCTATCAGATGCTTCAGAAGAAAGAATCAAGGGGGTCTTTGTTTTGGATTTGTTTCCAGTTAGGTAAGTGAATTTAGTTTAATGATAAAATGAATAAATCCCAAACTGAAACTGCAATATCTGTTATTCTCTGGGAAACAAAATATCTTTATTGCCATTTGGTATTTGGCAGGGTGAACAACATCTTTGGTGAAGTCTTTCAACGAAGGCCCTCAGCAGATAGAGGAACAGATAACACACAAACAAAATAAAACTAAATATGGGTGAAATAACCAACATAAGAAGTTTTAAGGTTACATTAGATATAATAATATTACTTTTGATCTTATGTAAATGGTAACTATTTCAAAATATTTTTCTTCAGTGGTAAAAGTATCATAATCTATATTTAGAGCTCAGTGACATTAATGAAGATATTATAATAACATATGTAAATAAAAACATGAAAAATTTAAGTTCACAAAATTGAGTCAGAGAAATATGTTATAAAACAAACATTTTTAAAGACTACTAAGTTTGTATTTCATGCTTTTATTTATATAATTAATTTTCCTTATATGTATTACAAAAAATTTACACAAATGTTTTTGAAATGTGTGTTAAGGACACAAATACAAATAAGAAATGCATTAGAATAGATTTCTAGATGTAGCTAAAAGAAACATACATCGAAAGAATACCATTAAAATGCGTTTGAAAGAATACCATTAAAATGTATCTTGAAAAGATTTTAACAAATATTAATGATGTAGCAGTATTGTTAATGTCCATGTTATATAATCTCCTCTAAAATTTATGAGTTCCACTTACACACACACACACACACACACTTCTTGCTACAACTCTTTTCCAATTCTGCATGTCTTTCTTCACATTTGCCTCTTTATGTGGAATACCCTCCCCTCCCTCCCTTTTTTTTTTTTTTTTTTTTTTTTTTTGAGACGGAGTCTGGCTCTGTCACCCAGGCTGGAGGTGCAGTGGCCAGATCTCAGCTCACTGCACTGCAAGCTCCGCCCCCCGGGTTTACGCCATTCTCCTGCCTCAGCCTCCCAAGTAGCTGGGACTACAGGCTCCCGCCACCTCGCCCGGCTAGTTTTTTGTATTTTTTAGTAGAGATGGGGTTTCACCGTATTGGCCGGGATGGTCTCGATCTCCTGACCTCGTGATCCACCCGTCTCGGCCTCCCAAAGTGCTGGGATTACAGGCTTGAGCCACCGCACCTGGCCTCCCCTCCCTTTTTTAAACAATTCTTCAGTGAACTAAAAGTGCTACTTACACTTTATAGAATATTTTATATATCTTCTTCTCAAGGAAGCTTTGCACATTCTGATCACCTCTAAGTCAGATTTAGATTCCTTCCTAGATCTTCACAGAGGACCCATCCATAACTTCAGCAGGAGCTGATTGTTTTATTAGTTTACTATCTCTTCCACTAAACTAAATGTGTTGAGTAGATCTTATATCTTTGTTCTCTTGCTGTTCAGCTCAGTCCTGGGGAAGAGGGTTTCATTCAATCAATAAATCTTTGTTAATTTCAGATTTAATTGAAGACTTCCTGTATTTATTCACTCTTCTCGTAAGGAAAATGACTTTTAAATGTTTTTTAATTAAACTGTGTAATTTAGGTATGCAATGAACTGATCTGAACAAACTCACATATAACCATTATTTTTTGCATTAATCCCCGTGAATATAATTACTTTATTTGCTATCACCAGCTACCCTTTGAGAAAAAAGTGAGAACAAAAATGATGCATTGTTGAAAACTAGGTGCTATGAATATTTTATCCCAAAGCACACCTGCAGCAATTCTCTGAATTAAGTTTCATTGCAATCTGCCAGACAATTTGTATATCAACTAAACTTCTATGCCTGTACACTATCTCCTCTAAAAGTCTTCCTTGAATGACTTGAACCAATTAATGGGTCATCTCTGAATTGTACAGCCTATACAATTTTTACTTTAACATATCATTTTGTATTATCTATTGACTATAAATATATGAATATTATATCCTTATATGACTGTAATCTCCCTGAGGGCAGGGATAATGTACCAGTACATCTCTAATACTTCTTATCATTACAAATTGGTATGCATGTGCTAATTTCAGTACTTTCAAAAGCTTTATTGAAAGAATGACAGTCTTTGCCTCACACCTACTCTTTGCTAAGATGTCTGCTAGGTATAAAAACAAACATGTAATCAAACTTTAAAATGTATTAAGTGATAGATGCAGATTATTTTAATAGAGGAATAATATTCAAAACATGAAATCTTTCTTCATGGCATTTTGGAATCATTGTTCTATCCACACATAAACACACACTTGTTTTGATTATCCGTCATTCCTAGAATATATTGAACTAATAAACTAGTTACATGGTTTAACAATCCATATTAGTTTGCAAATGATCTCCACAGTCATTTTAAGCCATGCTTTGTTAATGGACTAAAATGTTGAATTCGATTAGAAGGGGGAACGTTTAATGATTCCTAATTAATAATCAAATCTTGATCCTCTGACCTTTTATTCTTGTTTCTGAATTTTTTCCCTAGATACATTGACAGCTTTGAATGTGTCTTAGCACTCTACCGTGAATGATTATGCATGTCTCCAATCTCAGGCATTTCTAGTTTTTCTGTTAAATTATATATACTCATTAAGCTCTAGAACTCACATTTTCCTACCAATATCAGCTATTTGGATGTCAAATATGCCTTGTCTTTCACTGGTTGTGGAAAAGGTAAGTTTCAGGTAGTTTGTAAATCTCCTCTTGAAATTTGTTTTTGAGCTCTTTGAATCCTGATGCAGGTTTGTCCCCTATGTTAATGACCATTAATTTTTCATCAACCTGTCCAATTTTGCCTTAATGTTTCTTCAAGAAATGATATACTTCAGACTTATGTATTATTTTATATTATTTTCTAATGTTTCTTAAGAAATAAAAGTCACATTTTGATATTGAGGAATTCGACATTATGTAGGTTAGTAATTTAATTATTTTTGACAATCATGTCACATTATTTTATCTTAGAGGCTAGTACAAATGAAAACATTAAATCTAATAAATGTAACTGTGTAAATTTGCTATATGAATATAGAGTTGAGATGTATGGTTATGAAAATTTCTCATAAAGCACTTTGTAAATATAAGGACAAATTCTAACCAATAATTATGCGTGGACTCACAATTAGTAATATTTTGCAAAGAGAGAACAAGTGTACAGTATTGAAAATTCAAATTTTACTTATGTTTACTGAAAAGAATTGTATCTGATTAATATTTATATATCTCTGAAATATAAAAGAGAATCTAGATTGCGATACCTTATGAAACAACTGAATACATGTTCTGCAAAGTTCTGATATTTGATGTGTTAAATTTCTAATTACATGTATAGAATGTATATTTAATTTATTACTACATATATATGATATTTTAGGAAATGACATACATGAATTAAATGAATAAATTTCAAATGCATTAGATCTAAGGGCTAGACTTTGGACCAATTAAAGTACGAGTGAAACATGAATAAAGATATTCTCTGCATTTGTTTCCTATGTCCCAGTTTGATGTAAGTCATGGTAAAGAAATGAGTCAGGTGAGAAAGTATCGATAGCATTTAGAAATAGAGTCTAAGAATGCCCCCTTCTTTTCCTCCACCATAGCTTCTGTATGCAGAAATAAAAATAATACTAAGGAAATAGAAAGAAGCTATACTCAAAGGACTATGGCAACACAATTTCTACTGGAACTTCCTTATTTTCCTGTTACTTCCTCTGGTCCATTTCGGTTTCACTAACAATCTTTCCAAGAAAGACCAGATTTCTATTCCAATAAAGAGCACCTAATTTTTTTTCAAGAGCTGAGTCTTCTGTACTATCTTTGTAATGTAGTCATTTAATACTTGTGTGACTCTAAGTCACTTGCATATTGAACTTCATTTTTGTCACCTATAAAATAGGATAACAATACTGTTTTAACAGATCTCACCATGTGCCTCAATCTCACTGCATCCTGTGCAGATCTCTATCAGTATGTTTAGCATATTATAGTAGATCAAAATAATCTGCTTCTGTATCTGTCTCTCACACTATATGGTCTTTAAGGGCAGACACCATAATTTACTCTTTAAAAAAAAAACTGTAATATTTAGCTTAGCACAATAGATGTGACATCATGATCATGCAATAGATATTGGTTTAACTGAATGAATCTATTGTTAAAAATAGACAATGCATGTAAAAATAATTTTGCATAGCAAGTTTAGTTTATCTCTCTTCTTACCTTTTACTCATTTTTTAAATTAGAACTACTTGGACAAAAATATTTTATTTTAAAGACATGAAGATTTATCATGAGATAAACTACCTGTGTGAGGAATTGTAGCAATGAAACAAATGTTTAATCTAATTATGCAGCATTTAAAACATATCTCAGAGATTCCTCAGCTACAGGATCTGTTTGACAAAGAATCTTCACATGGCATTTGTTCAATTAATGTCTTGAATGAGTAAGTTAATGAAGAAATTAAGGAATACTCCTGCTTAGTCCATCTCACTATCTCTTTACCGCAATCACAAAAGGTCTATTTTTCTTTTACATTGTCTCTTGCTTTAGCCCATAATTCAGCCTTGTTTTTTTTTCTCATATACTTTATGAGTCAGGAGCCTCCTTTTGCCTGTTTTACCTGTTGCTACCCACAGTTTGAGTAGAATAATTTCCACCCATGTTACAATTTAAGCATCTAACTATACGTTTCCTTTTTATAAAGAGGATGTCAGATTGTCTTCCCGTATCTAATTTGAAACCGAGTTTTTCTCATCAGTTTTTTAACTTGGGCCATAAACATACTCTATTTCCAAGGTTAAGAATCTCCTACCCATTCTTCAAATACCCCCAGGATCCCATTTGCTGATTAGCATCTTCCACCCCACTTACTCCTGTGGCATATGCACCTCACAGCAATAACTTAAGCTTACTCTGCGAGACCCTGGGATCTAAGAAGAATGTGCACTTGAAGTCTCAAGTTATAGAATCCAGCAGTGGCCAACGCAGAGATTCACTCCTTCTCTATGAAGAACATCTGAACCCCTGACCCACTGCTGGAAACATGGGCCATGCAGGAGATAGCGGCTCATAGTTTGGGTTAGATGGAGCTTGCTAGGTGAAGGGAACTAAGTGAAAATTCTATATAAACTCCATACTTTTCACAAACACTAGTGGTTCTGCTGTCCAGCCTGCTGCTACTGGACTATCCCCGTATGTAAGTGCCCCCAAAACACCATACGTCTTGTTGGCTGTCTCCAAGTCTCTTTGGCCTCTCAGACATGGTGCCATCCCTATTAGAGTCAAAAGGAGTCTGGCATGACAAGTCCTAATTAGGCACACCTTAGAAATTATAAGTCATCAAGAAATGTAGATTCCCAACAGCCTCTCAAAAACTCAAACACCTAGTGATGATTTATAATTAACAGAAAATATATGCATCTGAATTACATTAATTTTGTAGGTTGCTTGTAAAGGGTCGGAATTGTAAAAGATTGTCACAATAGTCCAGTCTTAAGAAGCTTCCATAACCAAGAAATTTCTCCATTTCTCAGACAGGAGAACTCTCTAGTCAAGGAAGTCTCCATTATTCTCCAGTTCTACTTCCTAGGTATCCTCACCAGAAACCTCTCCACTGTCTTAAATTGTCCTTGAATGCTTCAGATGAACTAGGCAAAAGTTGCTCCCTTTCTTTCCAGCATTGTCTCCATCATTGCTTTCCTCTTTCTGTGTCTGTTGCCAGCTTATCTATTTCCTTTTTTTCTTTAACCATTTTATTACAATATGTTCAATACACAAAAACCTGTGGCTATTTAACAAATACAATGTGATGCTTTTCTATTTCTTATTTTTCATTTTACTCAGCTTTCACAGAAGATTGGAACATTTTCTTTAGTAGAAGTTGTGGCACAGAGCTTAGTTAATTCACTCTCCAGTTTCCTATGTAAAGTATATTCTACATTTATCATGAGATATGCTATCTATGGAATATGTCCACTCAGTTTTCAAGTATATTTTCAAAGCTATTTACAGAACATTCTCATATGACACTAAAGAGACACTGTCAAGCATGGAGCAGAATCAGAGATGCTGTATCCAAACACCCGAATTTCTTATCCTAGGTTTTAACCACACATTGTGAATTTTTCAAAATTTAACTATATTAGCATCTATTATGAAAATATAAGGCCGGGCGCGGTGGCTCAAGCCTGTAATCCCAGCACTTTGGGAGGCCGAGACGGGCGGATCATGAGGTCAGGAGATCGAGACCATCCTGGCTAACACGGTGAAACCCCGGCTCTACTAAAAATACAAAAAACTAGCCGGGCGAAGTGGCGGGCGCCTGTAGTCCCAGCTACTCCGGAGGCTGAGGCAGGAGAATGGCGTAAACCCGGGAGGCGGAGCTTGCAGTGAGCTGAGATCGGGCCACCGCACTCCAGCCGGGGTGACAGAGCAAGACTCCGTCTCAAAAAAAAAAAAAAAAAAAAAAAGAAAAGAAAATATACCAAGAACTTCTTATTTGTAACTGCTTGTGCCTTTCTGTCTCTGCCTCAGCACTCTGGTGCCTCTAGAGCTTGCTAAACACATGAGAAAGGTAGCCCAAAGGAAGCTGGGATTTAACACTCCCAGAGCAACTGTTATCTAATAAGGAATGGAAAGTGGTGTTAAGGTTAATATATCACCTATCCTGTCCTTGTTACTCAGTTGGACAATGCTGAAGTGTATGCCTCCAATTCTGCAGGCTGTCTCCAGGGAGTCTGAGCCCTACTGCAGTAAATCATACGTTCATGAACACTTAGTTGTATGTTTTTGCTTTGTTGATTCATGCATCATGCTCCTCACTTGTGCTTCTTGAAACAACTCCCAAATACATTACCAGCACCCAAATTCTTATTTTAGGGCATATTTTGAAAAGATGTTGAACAAAAAATTACCCTTGAATGAAACGTTTTAGCATATTCTAAACTACAGTTTGAACATTTAAAATATTTATTTAATGGGATATTAAATGGAACTGTTCCTGCCTTACTGTCTCAAGATAGGAACCAATGGTAATGACAAGCATAGCTAATATGCATAATTTAAAGGAAGCTGGCAACATTCAGGAGTATGTTTTTATTCCTATGACTTAATATCAACAAACACCAAACCTCCCACCACCAACCTACACATGCCTACCTGGGTCTATATGAGAAATTCCCCAGCATAGGGAAGAGAAGTAAATAATTGTCTTATACTTGGTTCTATGGGGAGTACAAGATTGTGAGTAGAGATGTTTCCCCGTATTCCACATAGGGAAGGGGAGGGGAAAGTTTGCACTTGCCTACCAAGACAAATGTGCCTAAAAAAAATTATTTGCTGAAATGGTCTTAACTAAAAGAATGAGAATATAATAGTCCATTCCTCAATTGGATATGTTTTTAAAAGAGTGAACTTCTTGGTCTTACCTTGTGCTTACCAAAGAGCCAAAAAGAGAAGTGAATAGAGAATGGAAGCAGGGCAACATGCAGACTTATCGTAAGAGTAGCCATAAAAAAGAATGAGTTCATGTCCTCTGCAGGGACATGGATGGGACATGCAGGGACACTGGGGCCTCTCAGGGGTTGGGGACAAGGGGAGGGAGAGCATTATGACAAATACCTAATGCATGCGGGGCTTAAAACCTAGATGACGGGTTGATAGGCGCAGCAAACCATCATGGCACATGTATACCTATGTAACAAACCAGCACCTTCTGCATATGTATCCCAGAACTTAAAGTAAAATGAAAAAGAAAGGAAAAAAAGAATGTGCTTATGTGTGAATGCCTCCTATGTGTGATTTTTCCTGTGGATATTGTGCCACATAGTTGTGTTTGAAACATGTCTGCAAGAACTGAACTAGGTATTTGCCTTACAGGTAGCTGGGAGAAAAGAGAAAAAAATAATGAAAAACAACCCAGACCTTAGTCAAAAAGTTAGGAAAATATAAAATTCAACGGAGAAGTATTATTTTTATATGACTGTTGAGGAGGAAAACATTGCACAGGGAATCGAAGTTAACTGTTGAGAATTGCAGCCTATAGCCATAGAGTGCCTAGAAGACCCACACTAGCGTTCACACGCATTCCCCTAAATACAAGTGACTCAATGGAAAATGGACAGAGGCATTTAAGATATTTCCTACAGAAAACATGGGAATCAACATTGGTAAAGATGTCCAGACTCAGTAATAATAAGGTAAATATAAATTAATTCAACATTCTGTTGCTATTTTTTGCCTATCAGGTGAGAAAATATTTAGAAGTGTGATACTACTTCTTGTTCTTTCAGTAAGTGGAGACATCTCTCATACATTTTTTTTTGTTTGGTTATTAGTTTGTATCTTTGCATATTTATTTGCATTTATAGCATAAGACAGTGTAAAGATGTTTGCTTATAAAAGTTTTTGCTCTGGGTATTTTATTACTGTTTAAAAATTCAATTAATATTTAAAATTTTCTAATAAAATAGTAACGCTTGTTTCGTCTCATCATCAACACCAATTTGCATTGCCAGAGGTTTCCACTTTTATCTCTGTTTATATTTCTTATTTACCTTTGAATTGCTATTGTTAGAATTATATTATTTTATATTGATTTGTTAGTTTTATATATTACCTACTGTCTTTCTGTCAATAGACAAAAGATGGGGATTAGCTTTCTTATTCCATCTGCATTAAAATTCTAGCTGGTCATGATGGTCAAGCCTGTCATCCCAGCGCTTTGGGAGGCCAAGGCGGGCACATCACTTGAGTTCAGGAGTTCATGACCAGCCCAGCCAATGTGGTAAAGCCCTGTCTCTACTAAAAATACATTAGCTGGGCATGGTGGCGGGCCCCTGTAATCCCAGCTACTTGGGAGACTGAGGCAGGAGAATAGCTTGAACCCAAGAAGCAGAGGTTGCAGTGATCCGAGATCGCTCCATTGCACCCTAGCCTGGGCAGTAAGAGTGAAACTCCATCTTGAAAAAAAAAAAAAATTCTTTTCTCTCCCATAATTATTTATATCATAATTTGTTATTGAATCAATAGTCCATATTCACAACCTAATAGTATATAAATCTTGCTTTCTATGTTCTTATCACCTACCATTAGTTATACCCAAACATCCTAATAAATCAGTCATCAATCCATTGGTACTCTTTACAAAACCTCAAATGTTTCAGGTTACCTACTAGAGCTTTCTTTCTTTTCTTACAGCTCTTACTTTTCAAACCCTCCATTTCCTGGTTTAATTTGAGTTGGTGATTCTCTGATGTCAAGTTTTGGTGTTAAGATGACTCTTCGGTTTTATTTTGATTGGGTTTCCATTTTCCTGCATCTCATATATACTTTTTAAGTATCGGTCATATTTGGGAAGTAAATATTTTCAGGCTTTATGCCTAAAGCAGTTTTTTTATTTGTTTGGTAGTTTATTTTAACCCACACATTTGTTGATAGTTTAAGTTATATGAAATTCTAGGAACAAATGTTTTGCCTTAAAATTTTGAAGCCATTTCTTCATTGCCTTTTAGGTTCTGGAGTTGCCTTTAATAAATGTGCTGCTATTCTGAGTCCTAACCAGTCTCAACACTTTTCTAAATGTCTTGTGCTAGTTTGCTTGTTTTAACTCAGTGTCTTATAACAATTTATTACTATTCTTCATGATTGTATGGGTTGGCTGAACTTACCTGTGATCCTTCATGATAATGCAACAGTGGTTGCATATAGGTCATCTAAAAGTGTGACTGGTCAGGATGTCCAGGATGGCCCATTCTCATGGGTTGCAGTTGATGCTGGTTATTATCAGTTGAGATACCAAATAGGGCCATCCCTGAGTGCCTACATGTGTTGTGGCCTTTCCTTGTGCCATGGCATTTCATTGTATGGAAACTATTTGTGGAAGAAGTGTCCTAAGGCAGAAACTAGAGAGTTTCTTATGATCCAACCATGTAAATTTCTCTACATCATTTTTGCCACATTCTATTTCTTACAGTACTAGTCCAAATTAAAGGAGGGATAGTGATTAGACAAGGAAGCAAGTACTTGGAAGTATGGTTTATTGCAGGGCCATCTTTAGAAATTGAACACTGCTTCTGTTATTCTGAAATTTGTCAGCGATCTATATTACTGGGTGTTTCTGTGTGTGCATGTGTTGCTTTTTATAATATAGAAAATCATGCCCTTATTTCTAGGAAACATTTACATTAAAAACATTTTTCTTTCATTTCATTTTTTATGAATTTTTTCAAAAAGTTTGTATTAGTGGAATAATAGGACTGTTAGATTATTCCTTATTTATCTTTTCTATTTCCTCCTACCCTTTTGTTGCTCTCCTCTGCTTGCCTGGAGAGTCTCTAAATTATCTTTTGATATTTTCAGTAAATTTTTTATTTCTTTTTGCTATCACACACAGACACACACACACACTTCACATCCTGATTCTTTTTCTTTGGTCTTATTACATAGCACTCTCTAATTAAAAAAAAAAAAAAAAAAAAAAAATTCTTGCAAGTCTTTGAAATATTAATTACAATTGATTTGATTTTTGTATTATTGTCTGTGTTTTGTTTCTTCTAAATTCCCTCTCTCTGTTAATTTTATCTTTCTTTTCATCATAAAGACTTTCCTTAAATGGTGTGATACTGTATTTAGTATTCATTCATACTTAAGAAAAAAGTAGTGGCATGCTCCTGTAGTCCCAGCTACTTGGGAGGCTGAGACAGGAGGATCACTTGAGCCGAGAAGTGGAGGTTGTAGTGAGCAGAGATCGCGCCATTACAGTCCAGCCTGGGATATGGGAGTAAAATCATGTCAAAAGAAAAGAAAAGGAAACAAGGGAAGGGAAGGGGAGGGAAGGGAAGGAAAAGACAAGAAAAGAGGTACTAAAAGTGGTTTGGAAACTCAGTGGACATAAGCAAAGTTGTCTCCTGAATTTCAGTGGTGTGCTGGCTATGAATATTACGTTACACTGGTAGCAACACAAAATTGTAGTATCAATTTTGGTTACTTTCTCTGGGATATTTGGTTCTTTCTCTGGGATATTTTTGGGTTCTCAAATAAGTAATCTGTATTGTTCTGGGATGCCTGTTCCAAATGCAGAATGAGACAGGGGCCGCTGTTTCCACCTTTCAGGTTGGTGATTTTCACTAAATCCAACATTTTCGGCCCCATCTTTTCTCCCTGCATTAGCTGTGCCAGCATTCTGAGCACTAAGTGTTGTCAGTCGCTAACTGTATCTCTATTCATCTATTTTTGTTTATGAATAAAAAGAAGTCTTATTCCCACTAGAAAAGGATGAAGAAATCATTTTCATTTTTACATTTATACCTGAAAAACTTTCCACATAAAATGCATTATTTTAACAATTTTTTGAATATTTGGCAGAAATCATAGCTGTGCTGGGTGCGTAAATAATTTGGAATATGAAAAACAACTTGGTCCTCTAGGAGGTACAAAGAGAAGTCCCTGGGAATGAAAATAAAACTTTATCTACACTGCACACCCGTAATTTTCTAGCTGCATGGTTTGTGCATTGGAAATCCTCGGACTCTGGTTGATGAGCTACTGGCTACATAGAACCTTACAGATGGCTTATTTCAGGGAAAGTGAATTCATAGAACTATATTCTCATAGGCCTGTCAGTAAGAGGGCATATTAGACCCTAAAGCTTTTGGATAGAGAGAAATAAAGATTTGCTTAATGATAAATCAAGAACGTCTCCTCTTAGAGGTAAGAACCTAATTTTTTTTTTTTTTTTCTCAATAAAGCTGACAATATAAACAAGTTGTTTCTCATTGTCAAGGCTAAAGACATCACTGGTAAGAATTTTGTTAGGAGCCCAGGAAAAAGTGTTTTAAATTTTAAGCCACATCTTCAAATCCTATGAAAGGTGAGTGTTCAGCAAAGCAATGTAGAGGTGAGTGATAAGAAACATTATTTTATGTTTTTAAAATTTCAGTAATTACAAATTTTGTTCTTTGAATGAAATACAATTTAAAACGAAGTGATGTGTATGTGTGTGTAATGGAAAAGGGTATAATCTGAAGAATGTCTTTATCCAATGTAAGAAAGTATTTGTTTTTAATAACATGTTTAAAGAAAGAAATGCTCAGAGAGTGAGTTTTCTTCCTACAAAGTGGAAGAAAACACTAAGAAAATAATGTAAAATTATTCATGAAAATATCCCCTAAGAAAAAAAAAAAAAAAAAAACCTAGTTTAGCACTAAGCAAGAGTAAGTTAGAAGAAACAAATTTTTGAAACATTATCAAAAAGATGTGAATGAGAGAAATGATTTTAAAGGATACTTTCAATTATACAGGTATTTATTAACTGTTGTATATTCAAAAAACTTTTCAGTATGGTAATTTAAAACAAATTCTCAAAAAAATGCTGTATATAATATTTTCATTTCTAAGCTAATAAAATAGTTACTTAGCACATAATACAACTTTAAAGTCATCTAACATCAACATGCCTTTCATATTCTGAGAGAGGATGTGTGCATTTACGTTGTGTATATACACAAATGGTCTGTTTACATTGTATATACTAATGTGCAAACAGTTTTTTTCATCCTGTGGTAATAAAAACACCAGGGTTGTAAAACAATTCAAATAATTCAAATAGACTTGTAGTCTAATAGTTAACCTTTATCCCTTGCCCTTTAATCCTTCCCCAAATAAACATATTTCACCAGTGTTAAACAATATCCGTCATTTGTTATTTACATTTAACAATTGTACTCTTTCTGTATGTTAATGCAAGGATGTGTGTATACTTACATATATGATTTTTTCAAATAAGAATTAAATATGGAATGTTCTAAAAATCTGCTTTTAAAATATAATCTTATACATAATGCTTTATATTAATCTAAAGATCCCTTTTATTATATATAGCAGCTGTACTATGTACCATATTGTGAATTAAACAGATAGAATAAAATAATTTATCTGTTAATAAAGTTTAGGTTGTTCTCAATTATTATAACAGTCACTGTAGTAAACTTTATATCACACATCTCTTTGTGCACTTGTGTAATTATTTCTGTAGACCACATTGCTGAAAAGAAAATTACTGGGGCAAAGACTAGACATGTTTTAAATTTTCATAGAATCTGCCAAATTGCTTTGTACAACTTTATACTTATTTATGATCCTATCAAAATTCATAGAAGTGCCTTTTTATTTATTTATTTTTATTTCTTGCCAAATGTGGAAGTTGCTTTAATTTGCATTTCCCTCATTAATAATGAAGATAAAGCAAATGTTGTATATCTAGTCGCATTTACATTCACTCTTCTGGCTTGAGTATTCATTTCCAATGTCAATCTGCTTTTTGAGTTTAACGTTTTTCTTATGGGTGTGTATTTTCCCGCTTTCTTTATCATTGAGCATTGATCTCTTTTACTTTATTATCTGACTATTTGTAGATTCTTTCTTCTTCTTTCTTCTCTTGTCATTCCTCTGTTAAACTGGAACTTTAAATAGTTGAACACACTTACTATATATTCTCTATGTAAAGCCAGACACACATTTCTCAGTTGACAAAAAAATGGTCTTCCTACATCCCACTATACTATCTTCCAGCTATAGTCAAAAATCATCTGACATTTTTCCAGATTGTTAATAATACTTCTATTTTAGGTTTCTTCTGGTTTTATAATTTTATTTAACCTTTAGATTATATTTTGCCAATATTATCAATAATAATTTAGAATTAACTATTTTTTTTGCCAATTCCTTTATTACCATTATCTTTTACCTTTATACATCTTCTTGTTCTTGTATCAGTTTTTGATTTGCTGGAATATCTCCTTATGATTTATTTTATGAGTGTGTGACCTATATGACATTTCTCAAGATGTCTTTATTTGACTCTTATATTTTAATATATCATTATAACTGAATCTAAATCTAGAGTCAGAATCATTTACCATCAATATTTTGTCAACAATCAGTTTTTTGAAATCTGATTTATGTTCTGTGAAAGAACTCACTGAATCAGCCTATTTAAACATGATAGGAAGACTTTATTCAAAACTATTGCAATATGGGAGAGAGCGAACTCAACTTGAGATTGACCTTTGCAGAAAAGAAAGCCCCAGGAATTTCAAGCTCTGAAGTGAGCTAGTGGAGAAGTACTGGAAGACATGAGCGGAACTGAAGTTAGTCTCCTACCCTTTCACAGAGACTGAAATATAAAGCCACTGTCTTTTTTGATGATTACATTTTAAATAAATGACCCCCAGGCCTTTTAGAAAGACATTCATTTATAGGTTATATAAGATTTATATCTCAAATAAGCAGAGAAAGAATTTACAGTTGCAAGTTTTCCAAGAAAAATGCTTTAATAAAAGGGAAGTCAGTGGTCTATATTTGGGAATAAACCTGTCTAAAGTTTAGTTAAGCTGAGGGAACATTAAAACAGTCTTGATTAATTTCTTTAAGGTTGTTTTTTGTTTGTTTGTAAGCATATAAAATAATACCTGTATTCCCGGAAATTATGAGTTTCACCCATATGTGTAAAATTAGGGGTCATTTGGTATTGTAAGTCCCTTATTGTACTGAGTATTATAATGTTCAGTATCATGGATCTCTATTACTTGTTTTGTTATTTCTACGGTTCATTCTTACTAAAATTCTTTCAGTCACTGTTACCAACAGATCTGAGATCTCCTTTGTCTATTATTTTTAAATAATAATGCTCAGGTCTTTGTCATTCTGGACCATGTCCTGTAACAATTTAAGTGACATTTCTGATCAGTAACTTTGTTTGTGGTCATGTTTTTTTAGTTATTCAGCCTTTCTATTGACTTTTTAAGACAAAATTATTCTTTAGGAACAGTTTTAGATATACAGAAAAGTTTTGAAAGTAGTAAAGAGAATTTCCATATCCCTGAGCTTAGTTTCCCCTATTATTCACATCTGGTATAGTATTGTACATTTGTTATAATCAAATCAACCAATATTGATCAATATTTTATTATTAACTAACATCCATACTTGCATTGGACTTTTTTGCTTTTACCCAATATATAGATTTTTCTGTTTCTGGATACCACATTACATTTAGTTGTCATGTCCCTTATAATCCACTTGACTACTGCAGTTTCTTAGGCTTACGTTGTTTTTGATGGCCTTAAAAGTGCTAAGGAGTACTGGTCGGATATTTTATATGACGTCCTTCTATTGCAATTGGTTTGATTTTCTTCTCATTGTAGTCCTGCATTATAAGATATTTAGAGGAAGACAAGACAGGTCGTGTGCCCTTTGTCACATTCTAGCAAGAGTACATGCTATTAACATGATGTATGAGTTTTTTTTTTTTTTTTTTTTTTTTTTTTTTTTTTTTTTTTTTTTTTTACCTTGATCCTCTGGATGAGGACCAAGTACTCTGGATGAGTACTTTTCAGATTTCTCTACAGGAAACAGAGTATCTCTTGTCTTTCTATACTCTACTCTGTGGAAGGAATTCATTAAGTACAGCCTATACCTAAAGCACAAGGATTTAAGGACTCCACTTTTACTATTAACAATTAATTTACTAATTAATTTGGACCCTAAGGGTAAAAATCTTGTCTCTGAATTAAAATGAATGGAAGAGCATCTCTGCAGATTTAAATTAAATTTCTCCTCCTACCGTTTCATGGTGCACTTTTATTACAGCTTCTGATAATGCCTTTAGTTCTGTTTTGCTGAAAAAACTAACTTTTTATTTTAGTCATCCTGTGTATCACAGTAATTTTGATGAGTTCTCCATTTTTCCAAAGTGCCAGAAGCCTGATCTTTTCATGTTAGACCTGGAGGAAAATCAAGAGCAACCAATTCTTCTTCTTCACTGACATTTTCCAATAAAGCTGGTGTCTAAAGAGTGTGCTCTTTATTCTAATTTTCTAGACTGCATTTGCCATCTTCCAGTGTCGATTACAATCTCTCATTCTTATGCAGATGTGTTGGTGACTACCAACAATTCTTCCTCTGGTATCCAAGAGTCCCTTTGGTCTGGGAACAGTACAAGAATTAGGGATTGTTAATTGGGCTTCTTAAAACGTGGAAAGTTTGTGAAAGGCTTTAAGCTAAAAGTGCCCCAAGGACAATACTAAATCACACAACTCAGAATAATCTCTTGAGTTTACTCTCTGCTTACTTACCATCTGGAGCACTTCTCTCCCAACCACTATTTCTTTCATTGCATAAGCTTGCTCTTTCTCTGCCCCCAATCCCCCCACACACAAACACACACACGAACATACACACATACTTTCTGATTTTATGTCTCCCTTCACAGAGTTTCCTATTAAGTAACTCTGTCAAAATGTCACATGCTATGTTACGTTTCTCTGCAATATGAGTAGAGATAGCCCTCAGTGCATATTGTACTATTCCACTCCTTATTAGGGAAAATGGGGACACCAGTTACTGGATCCCTCAATAGCCCTGATCTCAATTTTCTATTATCCTCCATAATCATCATTCATAATTTGGTATTCAGGTCTTATACTTTTAAGGAGAATGTTGTGTTTAGTAGTTTGTTGTGTCATCTAGATTTTACCATTTATGACAATTATTATATCTTACCAGGAACAGTTATTTTTTTCATGCCTCTGTCAGTATACTCAATGTGAAAAATAATATTGCCACTTTTCTGGTTTATAAGAACAATGTAAATACTAAAACCAGAGAAAGATATTTTAAAGTGAAACTCTTTTATTCAACTGTTATGCCTACTTTTGTATATAATGGATCTGAACATAATACTTATTCCAAACTCTATTCTACTTTGAGATAAAAATTGTATGTATATGAAAACATGATTATATGCATAAAATTGAAATGATTTGCATAATTATCACACATAATTTTGTTATAAGTTCTTAATCATCTTTAATGAGAATATAAAACTGAAGTCATTTGTTATGGAGATATTTAGGAAATTAGGTAATATTTAGGTAAAATATTTTCAGACATACATAGCAGAAGAATTGCTAAGTAACACCTTGACATCAGTTTTGTCTCCACAACTTTAAAAAAATTTTATTAAATAAGTGCATGTTTATATCAGAGAAGTAGTTCATGCTTGCTTCTTATGAATGGCTAAAAACAACTTGTTGAGAATGAAAATAAACACTTTGAAGTTTTTAATTAAGTTTGTAAATAAGGGTTATTGTATTTATGAGAAGAATTAATGAAGAAAGTGTGAAAGGAAAATAAATGTTAGGGCCCCCAAATCACTAAGCTAAAGGGAAAAGTCAAACTAGGAACTGCTCAGGGCAAACCTGCCTCCCATTCTATTCAAAGTCACTCCTTTGCTCACTGAGATAAATGCGTATCTGATTGCCTCATTTGGAGAGGCTAATCAGAAATTGAAAAAAAACGCAACCACTTGTCTCTTATCTACCTATGACCTGGAAGCTCCCTGCTCACTTTGAGTTGTTCCACCTTCCCCTCGAGTTGTCCCACCATTCTGGACTGAACCAACGTTGATTTTACATATGTGGATTGACGCTTCACATCTCCCTAAAATGTATAAAGCCAAACTGTGCTCTGACCACCTTGGGCACACGTTGTCAGGACCTCTTGAGGTTGTGTCACAGGCATGCCTCCTCAACCTTGGCAAAATAAAGTTTCTATATTAACTGAGACCTGTCTCCAATTTTTGGAGTTCACAGAAGTTATGTGGAAAGATTATTTTACCAAATGAATTGGTAGAATTAAAGGTGTATTCTAATTCTGTATATAACCAACCAAAAGATCTATTGATGGGAATATAATTCTCTTAAGTCCAAAAACAAAAGGGGGGAAGGGGGAAATTGTATATATATCATAAAGCTATAATGGTTGTCATCACTTTACTTCTTACGTTTTTGTTTTTTTCTTTTTTTTTTTTATGGATACATCACGAAGAGTCCAAAAGTTGTAAACTAGTAATGACATAAAAGACACCCTCTTCATTCACTAAATGGAGAGCCTAAGAGTCAATGTGACTATTTCACTTCAATCTCTGAACTCCTGAATGGAACTAACCTAGAACCCAATGTACTTTTAGCTGACTGTAATCAAAAGACTTGTTATAGTAAAATGTCTGCCCAGTAGGAACTAAATTGGAACAATTATTTTTCTTTCTAATCGTATTATCAATTATGTATGGAATAACTGTTAATTATTCTTATAATGCTAAGAAAAGTATTACCAGATCATTAATGCTAACTGTATTAGTCTGTTTTCACACTGCTGATAAAGACATGCCCAAGACTGGGCAATCTATAAAAGAAAGAGGTTTAATGGACTTATTGTGCCACATGGCTGTGGAGGCCTCACAATCAAGGTGGAAGGTAAGGAGGAGCAAGTCACATCTTACTTGGATGGCAGCAGAAAAAGAGAGAGAGTTTGTGAAGGGGATCTCCTCTTTTAAAAACTATCAGATCTTGTAAGACTTATTCACCATTGTGAGAGCAGCACAGGAAAGACCCACCCTCATAATTCAGTCACCTCCCTTGAGGTTCCTCCTATGACATGTGGGAACTGTAGGAGTTACAATTCAAGATGAAATTTGGGTGGGGACATAGTCAAATCACATTACTAACCAATCAATCTTGATGAACTAAAAACAAAAAATCTCAAGTATAAGAACATTCTAAAAGAAATATTTTCAAGCCAAGTTTATTTGTTCATTTACTTTATTCAATTAAAAGAAAACTTCAACTTTGGGATGCTGAGGTAGGCAGATCACTTGAGGTCAGGAGTTTGAGACCAGCCTACGCAACATGGTGAAATCTTGTCTTTACAAAAAATATGAAAATTAGCCAGGTGTGGTGGCACATGCCTATAACCCCAACTACTCAGGAAGCTGAGGCAGGAGAATTGCTTGAACCCAGGAGGCAGAGGTTACAGTAAGCCAAGATTGTGCCACTGCACTTTAGCCTGAGCAACAAAGCAAGGTTCCGTTAAAAAAAAGAAAAGAAAAGAAAAGAAAAGAAAGAAAAGAAAAGAAAAAGAAAACTTCAGAGTAAGATGTTGAAAATACACATCCTTCAATACTCTCTGTTTTGACCTTAAAATATGGCCAATAGGCTGGGTGTGATGGCTCATGGCTGTAATCCCAGGACTTTGGTCGGTTAAGGCCAGTAGATCACTTGTGCCCAGGAGTTAGAGATCAGCTTGGGCAACATGGCAAAACCTTGTCTCTACCCAAAATACAAAAATTAGCCAGTCCCATAACCTTGTCTCAAAATAAATAAATAAATAGATAGATAAAAATTTAAAAATAAAATTAAAAATATGGTTTATAAACAGTAACAGTACAAATAAATTATACATTAACTTTGAAATAGCATTATAGCATTTAATTTCTTTACTTCTCTATATTCATATTAACTGTTAGATTAATCATTGAAAGTAAAACCTTGTTCAAACTTTTTCCCCCATAAAAGCATCAGAAATGTTAAATGATCTTTGTATTATTATTGATTGTTATACAATTAATCTGTGACTTGATTTTTCAGTAATATTAGGAAAACTGTGAGCTTGATCTTTCCCCTTGGCTAGTTGTTTTTTCCCATTTATAAATATAAAAGTCCATCCTCAAAACTTTCTAGCAACATAGAAAAAAATTACTTTTCTGCAACATTCAAAGAATTAAAGCTGTAGAACAATTACCTACACTCTTGATGAATCTCCTTTGCACAGATAATACTCTGTTTCACCTTCAACTATTTCAGTACTTCAAGCTTCAACTCTAGTAACACTTTCAGAAGAAGAAAGAGAAGACAAATTAAAAGGCAAAAAAGGGGAAGAAGATGTGCTAATATTTGTTAAACACTTAGCATGACAAGCAATGTGCCAAATACTTAAATTAAACCATTTCATATTGAGAAAGTTGTTATGATTATCCTCAATTTCGAAATGAGTTTGCTGAGAATTAGATATGCTAAGTAGCTTATCATTAGCTATTCAGATCTTAAGTGCAGCTTGAAAGTGACTAATTTTTGAGTGTGTGCTTATGACATTTTTGCTCTGCATCGCCAATTTATTTGCTCTTCGTGTAATCACTATGTTCTTTCACAAACCTTTCCCTTCATCCTCTTTCTCTAGTGTTACCTTCATGTCCTGCCCAATTGTAGAGCTATTTCGGCCTATCGGGTTCAGGTCACATTCCGTTTTGACTCTAATAACTGATTTCTTCAAGCAGAATAAAGCATATTCTTCTCTCATTCCATCTCCTTCACACTGCATAAAATGCTGTACATTGCAGCTTCTTGGTATGTATTGCTAACTCTTGTCAGCTTGCTTTACAAACCCCAAAGCAGGGCAATGTAGTGTTCATCTCGGTGTCCAGAGAACCTGTAGCAAACATGAGGTACTTATGCATGTTGTTAATTGTTAAACGGAAAATGAACAACAGCGAATGAGCAAAGATCCATCAAAATGAAAGACTGAGACAAAGTATACGATTCAATCATCCTCCATCCAAAAATCATTTGTTAACATCTGCCTGGGCTATTGAACATTTTGATCACAGTGGTGCCCCAGGAGGAAACACTGGAGCTTGATCACTAATGAGTAAGTTGTATTTTATACTTTTTTTCTATACTGTCTTAACATTCAACAAAATTTCTACATCACTGTCACTATTTATTAAAGGCCCACAAAGCAAAGGAAGCTACCTTGTTTGTTTGTTTGTTTAACATTTTTTAACAGAGTTTGCATTTTTTTTTTTTTTTTTTTTTTGAGATGGAGTCTCGCTCTGTTGCCCAGGCTGGAGTGCAGTGGCATGATCTTGGCTCACTGCAAGCTTCGCTTCCCAGGTTCACGCCATTCTCCTGCCTCAACCTCCTGAGTAGCTGGGACTACAGGCGCCCACCACCACGCCCAGCTAATTTTTTGTAGTTTTAGTAGAGACAGGGTTTCTCCGTGTTAGCCAAGATAGTCTCGATCTCCTGACCTCGTGATCCACCCACCTCGGCCTCCGAAAGCACTGGGATTACAGGCGTGAGCCACTGCACCCAGCCTGTTTTAATTTTGTATTTAATTTAAATACATTTAATTAATGTATAAATGTCACTATTACAGCATTGTTATTGTAAACATTAAACTATATAAGAGGTGTTAAATAGCTAGATCCGTAGACGCAAGTTTGGGCCATCAAGTTTCTTTCTAAAATGTGATGGAGGCAAATGCCAATCACCAGGATAGTATGTTACTGTACAGGATTTAAAACCAGAAAGCACTGGCTACCTCACGAGACATAATACATGTGATTTGAAAGGACACATAAAAGAAGGGGAAAAATAGATGAAATTTTTAAAACTTTGAGACAGATTTAGAGGAAAACAGAGATGGTAATAATGAATTATTAAATTGTGCTTTTTGTTCTATAATGTAAATCTTATTTCTCTCCCCTTCAGAAAATTTTCAGTAAAATGTATATTACTAACACTTGCTTTTAGAGGCAAATTTTCTTTCTGGGATACATGACTACGTGTTCATTTTGCATCAAGTTGGGTGTGGAGTGAGACTAGAGACAGCCCACGGGAATATAGTGGCCTCTGGACACACTTATAATTGTTAATATTCATCCTTCTTTATGTAAGGATGATGGTGTCAGGAACAGTATTAAAAAATCTGCCATGTCCAACTTTAAGGATCTTGCCTACTACCTGTATCATTTTCCACTGTCATCTAAATGGTCTCCAAGAGGTCTAGGTGTTCCACATTTTAGGCCTCTAAAAGAACTATTTTCTGCTTAAATGTCCTTCCTTTTAATAAGCTAACACAGTTCATGAATTCTGCTTTGCTCTATTGCTGAGAATTTTTATTTAATTCAGTTTTTTTCTAAATTCCATTTAGCCAGATTTAACAAGTGGAATAGAGTGTCTTCTGCCTTATGCAGGATACAGTGAAGGGCATTTTGAGTTACGAGTCCTCAGAAATTTCTTCCAACTTTAGCTGTCTATGCATCAGATCAAATGGAAACAAACAATCTATGCTACTGGCAGACACAGATCTCAGAATGTATATTAGTCTTCATCAGTTCAAAGCATTCCAAAACATCAATTTATTTGTGATATCAAAAAGTACAAGACAATAATAATTTATTTTTTTAATTTTTAGGCATTTTGATTAAACTGTTACTTTAAGGATTACATAGTATATACTCAACAAATAGGCAGCTTCTATAATAAAATTATAGATCACAATTCTGATTCTATTTATTTAAATAGGAAAATAAATTTTATAATTTTGTCTTAAATATGAATTTTGTGTAATCCTGATTTTCTAAGTATTTAAATAGAGATGCTTATTTTCTTTTATTTCGTAGTCACACATTTAGCTTTGAAATTTTTCAGTGGGAATCAGCAAAATATTGCTTTTTTCCCATATCATATTATAGCTTTGTATTTAAAAAATCAATAGGTTATTTTAATTAACAACATGTAAAGAAAAGTTTAAAACACACAAAAAATAACCTTGGGAACAAAAGTGTCAACACATTTTTGACATTCCATTTTCTAATACAAACCAGTACAAACTGTTTATAGAAATAAGGAAAGTCTTCTATAAAGACTGAAAATAAACAAATCCTTCAGTTGAGCTACGTGAACACAGATAAATCTAAACGTTAGCTGACTGGATGTATAAGCTCATAGCAAGTGGGTGAGTGTGCATTGTGATGTACGTGGTCTTTTCCTATATACAAAAGCTCATATTCTTGCAGGTGTGCATAGTGGCAATAAAGGTTGAAAATTACTACAAGCTTTAAAAAGGTTTGGTCTCAAAGTGGAAGTGGCATTATTGTTTTCATCTTACAGCACAGTACCTTTTCTTTTGATTCTATAGTTCCTTTAGTTCCTTCTCCCTGCAGCCCTCCCTCTCACTCACTTCCTCTTTTCTTTACCACTGCACACTATAATGATGCACGGCTAGAGATTCCTTTCAGAGAGGAAAAAAGGAAGTCTCTAAGTGATGGAAATGGACTGAAAATGTGTTCCTTCTACTCAGGAATGGCTCTTGCAGTGCATACTGAGCAAAATCTCATCTTCTCTCTCAGTTTGGGACACACACAAACGCGCACACACACAGCGTTTTTCTTCTGCCTTGTAGGCATCAAAGCCATAGATGGTGAATGTTATGGCTCTTTGGGGGTGTTTTAGACTAGAATAGAGAAAGTTTCCACTTTTATTGCTAACAAATGGAATTTCTGCCTTCATACAGCACACTCAGTTTTTTAGTTAAAAAAAAAACAAGTAACATATAAAGAAGTGTACAAAAAATGAGAAGAAAGTATGAGATTTTCCTTCCAAATACAAATTTCATTTGAGAACATATTCATTTCCTGTATTAATTTTCACTCCTGAAAGCTCTCAGTATGTAAAAAATAAAATAATAGGCATCATTTTTCCTTAAATATGTTATCTTTTCACAGATTATAGAAAAAAAAAAAAAGCCTTTCCTAAAATGAAGGACTAAAAGTTAAGAGATTAGAGAAACCAAATAAATTCATGTAGAAATAAATATAGACTTCTTTTTTTTAAGGACTTCATTATTCTGTCTCAGAAATGAGTGTGCACATTTACAGTAACTTCTGCAAACACAGAAAGCCATGATACTTCTAGTGTTAACATCAAATTAAGTAATGTGGTTTGTTTGTTTTCTCTGATAGTGGAAAGTCAAGTCAGGTTTATAAATTTTGTCCCATCTTCTAAATTTCTGGAAGTGAGTATATTGATAGTATTGAGTGAATATTGGCTGGGCTTCAAAACAAAAAGGCAAAATTCCTGACATAGCAGCTTATGTTTGACAAATATTAATACATCCACACACACCCCCATTATTTTTCTTCCCATTTCTGGTAACAGAAGATAACACAGTCCGGGTGTGTTTCTTTTCATACTTAGGAAACAGTAGACAAAGCATAACCTCATAGACTCCAAGCTGAGTAATTCTTGAGTCATGCTTTAGCTATGGTCCCTTAGCACAGTTTGATAACTGAAAATCACAGGTAATTCATCAGATATTATCAGTTCCAAATTTGATATCAGAAAAAAATGATAATATTAGTGAAAATCATAAAATCAAAGTGGCATATTAGAGCTGCCTCTGTTGAAGAAGCATCTATAAAATCTTAAGAAGTAGGCATGAAAATATCTGGACCAGGTAACATAAAATTTTAATGCACACCCAACGCTGCACACTGTCAATCCTGGCAAAACATATTTGTAAATTCTGTTTGAGTTTACTGATAAAGGGGTGGAGGATTTGACAACATATTTGATTCTGCTAAATTTGCTTAGAATGAATCATGAGTAGCATGAACCAGGCAACAAAAACTTATCTCAGGGAATAAATTCAATTTCTCTAAAAGATAAAAGTCATAATAGATAAACGAGTATTTTGAGTGACAATGATTATGACATGAGAATATGGTGATAAAGAAATGAGCAAGCCATCATTGTGAAATAATCTCTAGGCAAGGTTCTTCTTAGCAGATCACAGTTACGTGTATGTAGCTAACATGAGAATTAGAAGACTCAGCAGGAGGTTGGAAAATTTAACTTAGATGCTCTGAGTTCCTAGAGCATCTTTCCATCTACTTGCATTTTTATTCCTGATGCCTAGAACAGAATCTGACACTTAACAAATGCTCAGCAAGCATTTTATATTTAAAGAAAAATCCTAATTCCAAAAATATGCCTAAAAGTATCTATTTGATAAAAATTAAGACAGGCCATTAATTTTAAGGATGCTAGATAATTAAAATTAGCTTATGCATATCTAAATGAGTGCAATATGTTAGGCAAGTTCACATTGAATCACTGTTCAACTGTTCCAAGTTGCTTCTGAACACAACATAAATGATAAGTGACAAGTATTTAATAATTAGAATTGTCCAAAAATTGAAGGCAGTAGGGACAGGCGTCTTTAGGTACTGAGTTTTTCATCATTCAAGGTTTTCAAGCTGAAATGATGTAATCATCCTGGAGGCTGGAGTCAAGTAAACAAGCTATGGATAGTAGTAATTAGTCAGTTGGCTGCTAAACACTTTTCAACACATGTGTTTGATCATTTTTTGTTTTATTCGTTTCTTCCCATATCCAAAAAGTAAGAGATAGTATAGGTAGGATGTTAATTACAGACCTTTTCTTCCTTTGCAATTTTGAAAGCATTTAAAAATAACTAGTGGTAGCCTAGAGTAGGATTAGCCCACTACCTGTACCTATTTTTGTAAATAAAGTTTTATTAGCACTCAGGTGCTCATTGTTTGTGTATTGTCAATGTTCTTTCACTACAGTGACAGAGATGAATAGTTGCAATAACCTCTATGGCCTTCAAAGCCAAAAGTATTTATTGTCTGACCCTTTATGGAAAAAGGTTGCCAACTTCTGGTCTAGAAACCTACTTAAACTATCAACATGATTCTCAATAAACTACACAAACATTATTCCCAAAGCATAATAATTATTTTATGTACTAAAAGTATGAGATTGGACATTGTAGGACAAATATAACTCATTTGTATAATTTGTCTATAAATAGCCAAGTTTCGTACCAGTATGCCCAGGCTGAAATGGTTTTTAAGGTATACAAGCATATAGTCAACCAACCTGCTTATCTAAATACAGATATTTTCATTAACATTTAACAAATCATATTCCCTAGGGGTTGACTTTATACTCTCATAATAAAACATTGTCTTTGATCTGTGTGGCAACACCCTCATCTGTGTTTCAGTCAGGATGGTTATAAGAATGCATAATCTAAAACTCTTTTCTTAAAAAGCATTTTTAATTTAGAATGTTCTAATAAAAGAACTAATCTGAAGAAATTACTCTGACAGTCTATTTTCAAAAAAAAAATGGTACCCTATAACTTTTTCATTTTGAATATTTTTATTTTGATTTTTTTATAACAGAGATAGTAAACTTTATATTTCAATCTGTGTTTCAATAAAATAAAAAATCTACATGAAGTCATTCAGCTGAATGAAAGTTTTCTAAATTGTATGTGCCCTCTTTTCTATTCTTATACAGGGTTCGGATATTCATAAATATTTAAAAAGTCAGGTTTTCAAATCCAATATGACTGCAATCCATTTTAACAGTGAGAACTGAATTGTTTTTGCCCCCGTAGGTGAATAAGATAGACAAGCTAATTGCCTTTTAAACTTATAGATTTTCAGTGCGAGATCTCATTATCATTTGCTTTCAGGAATAAATTTCTCTCAAATTTTGATGGAGAGTATAACTTCTTTTATAATAAAATCATGAACCCTTTACCTTCTCTGTCTTTCTCTAAATTCCTATGCAGAGTACTTGATAGAAGCATGATTTTGCTCATCACTATTTCAAGTGACTCTTAGAATAACTTGAGAGAACAAGGAGCATACCACATTAGCATAACAGAATACTTGAAAAATCAATGACTATGTCTTGGTAGAAATGATTGTACCTCATAACCAATATTCTAGACATTTAGAAAGGTTATATAGAACTCATTTAAAACTCTATTCATAAGAATAGTTATAAATGAAAAGCTTCTATTCATCATATATAGATCCTTTCTATCATTTATGTATTTTCCAACTGGTATAATAAAAATTATCCCTCTGGGAAGGTAGCCTGGCTGAAAAAAACATAGCTGTTTGACTCTGCAGGTAATTAACACAAATTCACACACACTCAGATGCATTCAGACACACATACAAGCTTGAGAGCCCGTACACCCATTTTATATGTTTTGGGGTAGGTGGTCTGGATTTCAGGCTAGCGTAGATTGAGATAAACAGATTTTAGGAGGAGAAACATTCAAGGCTCAAAGGGAATAGAGAAAAGCGTTGTAAATATGTGTTCAAGGGACGAGTATTTACAAAAAAATGATAGGGATGAAGAAAGAGAGTTAAGGGCTGTGTAATTATGATTTGGATTCAGCCTGAGTATATTTTAGTTTTGAGTTGGGGGGTGTGCGTTAATTGTTTTTACACTACTGTCTGAATTTTGAAACTATTTCTGAAGAAGTCTTGAATCATTTTCACTTTCTAGATACGTATAAGTGTGTTTTATTTCAACTACAATTACTATACTCATGACATGCAGTTTGTTAGAATCCTTTTTGAGTTTTCTAAGTACCTCGTGTATGTAAGAGACAGAAGTTATGTGTGCTCAAGCAGGTAATTGACAAACTTAAGCTTATTCATTTACTTTCAGCAGACATACAGTAGAAAAATTACCTAAATTTGCTAACATATAGGAGAGAAAAGGAATAAACCAAATAACTTCAAATTACCCACTAATATTTAAAGGCAAATATAAGAAAAGCCTCACTCTTCTCATTTTTAAAATGGGAATAATAGCCAGGCGGTGTGGCTCATGCCTGTAATCTTAGCACTTTGGGAGGCTGAGGTGGGCGGACTGCCTGAGCTTAGGAGTTCAAGACCATCCTGGGCAAAGTGGTGAAACCCCATCTCTACTAAAATACAAAAAATTAGCCATGCATGATGGTGCATCTGTAGTCTAAGCTACTCTGGAGGCTGAGGCACAAGAATTGCTTTAACCTGGGAGACAGATGTTTCAGTGAGTTGACATCGTGCCACTGCACTCCAGCCTGGGCAACAGAGAGACTCCATCTCAAAAAAGTAAATAAATAAATATTAAAATTACCCAACACTTATATGTCATTAATGAAATAATGTGTTTAATAGTGTGTTTGAAATGGCCTTGCAATTATAATGTATCATTAAGCTATTAAGTGATTGTATCCGTAGCTCTTATACAGTTCTCTATTGGGAAATATTCTGTAACTGGCAAGCTTTGCTTCATTTCTACTACAAAACTCACAAGTGGAAATTCTCTATGGTTAAGTTACTATTGTTTCTAGACCAAATACTTTCAAAGTTTCTACAATTTGGTCCTTACTTTTTTCTTGACTTCAATGCATGCTGTGGTTTACTGATTACAAACAGTAGCAAAGTGTGCATGTATTTACTGACCAAGAATCAATCTAGCTTAAAATGCATATATTCATGACAGATGTTTAACTTCTTAAGGAATCACTGTCCATGTTTGTAAACTTATTCAGTGAGAACTTAACTTAAATAGCCCTATTTAGATTTTCAATAAGCCAACACTGCATTATTTCTGTCATCATCTTCAACCTTAGTCATCACCCTTGCCATCATGATTATCCTTGCCATTCATTCAGCTGCCGTTTCCCAGCCAGTCTCTATGCACGGTGCTGTATAGAGACAGATTTCTTGTGCTATAGCAAAAGGGATTAATGAGACTTCTTAGATTATTTCAATCTTATCATATATGAAATCTCCAGATCATTGAGGAAAAACGGGAATAATTTTTCCTTTGTGATTTTTAAGATAATGCATCCAATATTCATTGTTTGTATCCACATGCAAGTGCCATGCTTAGACACAGATTCATTGATTTGCTCTTACTAAACCAGCCCCCTCCACCTTGTGGGTTTCAGGGGAAAAAAAGAAAAAAAAATCCTAAAAATAAAATTTGATACTCCAAAATCATAGCACTGGGAAACTAAAACACCATAAGGACTTAGCATTTCTCTCCTTTACTCTATTCTCAATAGGCACATTTTCCTAGAAATGATGTTTTTTTCTAGTAGACAGATTCTCTCAGTTTATTGTAAAGTAGGGGAACAAGGTAGCAGAGTGAATTTATATACAGAGTAATGAATCTATCAAGTCAATCTGGGGCATCAAAAATCACTTTTGATTTTGAAATTTCCTTCTCTGATATCTGCTTTTGCCCCATACCTCTCTACACTGAAAGTATGACTCTCTAATCTTAAAAACATTTACCATGGGCTGGGCGCAGTGGCTCACACCTGTAATCCCAGCACTTTGGGAGGCCGAGGCGGGCGGATCACGAGGTCAGGAGATCGAGACCATCCTGGCTAACACAGTGAAACCCTGTCTCTACTAAAAATACAAAAAAAGTAGCCAGGTGTGGTGGCGGGCGCCTGTAGTCCCAGCTACTCTGGAGGCTGAGGCAGGAGAACGGCGTGAACCCAGGAGGCAGAGCTTGCAGTGAGCTGAGATTGCGCCACTGCACTCCAGCCTGGGTGACAGAGTCAGACTCTGTCTCAAAAAAAAAAAAAAAAAAGATTTACTATGAACATGTCAAATAACAGAGACATGGTGAGTTAGTAAACTTTCATTTGATTTTAATAAACCGATTTTGGTGTGATTAGAATCCTATAACTTACCTGTAACACCGTTTGTTGGGCAGATGTCAGTGTCTCCCTTTCTTTTTTTTTTTTTTTTTTTTTTTTTTTTTTTTTTTGGGGGGGTCTTTTTTTTTCGCCCGGGCTGGAGTGCAGTGGCCGGATCTCAGCTCACTGCAAGCTCCGCCTCCCGGGTTTACGCCATTCTCCTGCCTCAGCCTCCCGAGTAGCTGGGACTACAGGCGCCCGCCACCTCGCCCGGCTATTTTTTTGTATTTTTAGTAGAGACGGGGTTTCACCGGGTTAACCAGGATGGTCTCGATCTCCTGACCTTGTGATCCGCCCGTCTCGGCCTCCCAAAGTGCTGGGATTACAGGCTTGAGCCACCGCGCCCGGCCTCCCTTTCTTAAATGAACTTAATTATCATTACAGAAAACATTAAATTTGACTGCTTTATTGAGAGATCAATATGGGTGACAGTGAAATACTGTTCATCACTTTAAACTGTTGTACAACACACAGGCAGTCAAATTAGTGAGAAACGGCCCTAATTATGAGACATTAATGGAGCACTGGGTGTTGCTTTTTAGGCCTCTGCATCTGTGTCTTTGTAAGATGTGTGTTCTTAGGATTGAAAGACAATGAAGCACATAGGTACTCAGGACCGACTACAGAAATCCATCAGGGCCATTTATTGTGAACAAAAATGATTTTTTTTTTTTTTTTTCCATGGCAGCAGGGACTCTTTAGGAACATGTAAAAGCATTATTTGGCTTACAAGGGTGAATTTGGGCTGCTTTAACTAGCTGTGGTATTATCTGGGCCAATTTAATTTCACTTGAAATTCATGAGTTCAGAGATTCAAACTAAATCTCAAAAACTAGAGTGGTTTCCATTCATATTCTTATCGTTCAAAAGTACTTAAATGAGACATAAAAAGTTTCATAAGGCTTTCTGGACATGGTGTGGTTCTTTCAAAGACACTATTTTCATGATTTAGATAGACTGTTGGAAAATAATGCAGAAGATGGCGGTAACAATGTATCTGCTACATCTAGAATACAGTATGTAAAATAAAAAAGTGCTTTGTGAAAAGCATAGTTCAGCTTTCATTACTTAAGAAGAATCTAAGCAACTTGCAAGTTATTGAAATATAGTTACCATATGTTAATCTTGACATTACACTTCCTACTGAATCAGGTTCACTCGAATTTACAACTATTGAACTTACCAAATTTTATATCGCAAAGGAGAAATTTAATTGTTGCTCTGTAATAAAGATTCAAAAAATTTTATTACTGAGATATTAGCATCCTTCCAAACATGTAATTATTCCCATATTTAAAGAAAATGTTGGTAAACCTATAGCAACACATACAATGACAGCAGAGTACAATAAGAATTTCTAGACAGCAACTAAGCTATTTCTGATATACTGAATATAAAGAAAGGAAGAATCAATATACTCAGGATGTATGTGAACTTGGATTCCCAACAGCATTCTTTCTGTGTCAGAAGCTGAATTCCAAATTAGTCACATATCTTTAAAATAGATCTTCACATATACAGTAAATTTGAGGATCCACCACCTACATATAGATGCATTATAAAGGATCTGCTCTGTTCTCATTTTATTTAGATGCACTTCCCTAATTTTGTAACTTACTTCCCATAAACTCTTTGCTACATGACAATTACATGAATTTCAGGGTGCATTTCAAAGGTTGTGAATTAACAACATAATAAAAAGGAATGATACAGCATAGCAAAATAACCAATAAATCACATTCATTTATTCAGACATTTAATAAATGTGGTTATGTACCAGGGACAGGCTTTGTAACAGAATGGGGATAAAACAGCCTGTAAAACTGATCTCATCCCTCCCTGCTTTTAGAGAGAGGCAATGTATAAATGGATGGTAATTCTATTGCCAAGAGTAGATCCCATCACATATTTCTATTTTGGAAGAGGCGTTCCCTCAGGAAGTCTATATGCTACCATGTGAGCATTTCTCTTTCACTATTTTGTTTCTATATCTGTTATTTGCCTATTAAAGCTCCCCATAGGAACGTAAGTTGTTCGCAAGTAGTAATGTTGTAAAATTGCCCTGATCACCTTTGCACCCTAAGGGCAGAGTAGATACATATTCTAACAAACATTTGCTAAACGAATTAATAAATGAAAATAACCATCAACTATTTTTGTCTGAAAAGGATGGGTTGAAAATTATAGGCTTTCATTCTTTAATTTTTTGTAGTGGCATTTTTAATATTTGATTTTTTATTAAAAAGGAAGCATCGCTTTCGAGCAATCGTATTATTTGGATGTTTCCATTTTTATAATTGTGGGTAAATTATTTTTAATTCATCCAGACATATTGTTTTAAGAGGCATGAAATGTCAAAGAAGAAAAAAATATATAAAATAATAAAAATAGTAACATTCTTTTTTTCTGTGTCTGAGGCACTGTACTATATTATCTACACATATTGTCTTATTTAGTACTCAAAAATCTTGTTGATGGTATTCCCATTTTAAAGATAAGGAAATTGAGGCTTAGATCATTAAATATCATGATTATGATTACTCAACTAGTAGTTATTGAAGTAGGAGCTCAAGCTTAGTTCTGTCTGATGGGAATGTCTTAACATAAATGTATGCATAAGTGGGAAATACCAGAGTTTTCAGTGAAAAAAGAATATAACTTTTTATGATGAAGTATGTCAACATAAGTTATTAATAAAATAAACATGTATTTCCCAATCATTTCGAAAGAGTAAGCTGTCAAAACAGCTACACTTAAATACATGTTTAATGGAAAGCCTGCAGTCAAAGACCTAAGTACTTTTATTGCACTTTAAAAGTTTGTAGTCCTTTGGGAAAATTATAGCGACATAAAAAGTGATCCTTTTCATCTATAGTAAAACTTTCTTGTCTTAAAAACTATTTTTTCAGATAACAATACAGTCATGCACTGCATAATGTTTCTCAGTCTATGATGCATCATACATACAGTCATGATGTCATAAGATTATAATAGAGCTGAAAAATTCCTATGACCTGGTGAGGTCCCTACTGACTTAATATAATAGTGCAATTGCTGTATTTTTCTATGTGTAGCGCAGCTTAAGTATACAGTTTTTATAAAGTCTACAGTGGTGTACAGTAATGTTCTAGGCCTTCACATTCACTCACCACATACTTACAGACTTATGCAGAGCAACTTCTAATTCTACAAGCTTCTTTCATGGTAAATATCTTATACAGGTGTACTATTTTAAAAAATCACATCTATCTATCTATCTATATCTATATCTATCTATCTATCTATCTATCTATCTATCTATCTATCTATCTGGTCATTTGTATATCTTCATTAGAGAAATTTCTATTCAGGTCCTTTTAAAAATTAAATTATTTTCTTGCCATTGAGGTGTTTGAATTTCTTATATATTTTGAGTGCTAAACCCTTACCTGATACATGGTTTGAAAATATATGCTCCAATTTCGTAGGTTTTCTCTTCACTCTATTGATTGTTTCCTTAGCTGTGCAGAAGCCTGTTGGTTTTATAATCCCATTTGTCTTTTTTTCTTTTTTTGCCTCTGTTTTGAAAGTCTAATCCCAAAAATAGTTGCCCAGACTAATATGAATTTTTTCCCATATTCTCTTCTACTAGTTTCATAGCTCCAGGCCTTATATCTAAACCTTCAGTCAATTTCGAGTTGATTTTTGTACATGGTGTGAGATAGGGATCCAATTTCATTCTTCTGCATAAGGATATCCAGTTTTCCCAACACTCCTTATTGAAAAGGTGGTCCATTTCTCATTATGTGTTTTTGGCACCTTTGTCAAAAATCTGTTGACTGTAGACATATCAGTTAATGAAGCAGCTACATTGGAGTAAATACCCAGGGTTCATCTTCTTGCACTAAGAAAATTTAAGACAACAAGACACACATGAGGAGTTTAGAAGCAGAGGTTTAATAGGCAGAAGAAATAGAAAGAAAGAGAAAGAAGGAAAACAGCTCTCTCTAGTGAGAGAGAGAGAGGGGACTTCCCAGAAGAAAAGGCTGTCTGGCAGCAGAGAGCACTGGATTTATAGGCAGGCTTGAAGAGGCAGTGTCTGATTTGCATAGGACTCACAGATTGGTTCAATCAGGTGTGATGTTTACATAGCCCACAGTGAAGGCTGGCTGCCTCACCCTAATCTTACTTTGCAAATGAACTTTTCCCTTGGCTGGCACGATCTTGTCTGCTTCTTACTGTACATGTGGCTGGCAGAGAAGGGAAGATGGAGCCACCATTTTGAACATGTCTAGTCCCAGGTAGTTCTTTCCTGCTGGCATTCACCCCTTCAAGCTCCCAGCATGCTTGTCTATATCTGTAGCTGGACTTTACAGGCTGCTTTTTGTTAAAAAATGATTTGGGATTGCTTTTAATTAAAAGGAAAATCTTATCAAAGACTTCCATACCCTCACTATCTGCCTAATTCCTTCTTAACTCCTGTATCATTAATTTCTAGGCTTTCTATTATGTTCTGTTGGTTGATGTGTCTGTTTTAATGCCAATACCATGCTGTTTTGATTACTATAGCTTTGTAATATTATTTGAAATCAGGTAATGTGATTCTTCCAGCTTTATTCTTTTTGCTCAACATTGCCTTGGCTATTCAAGGACTTTGTGGTTCCATTTGAATTTTTGGATTTTTTTATTTCTGTGAAAAATAACATGGAAATTTTGATAGCAATTGCATTAGATCTGTAGATTGCTTTGGTACTATGGATATTTTAGCAATACCGATTATTGCAATCCATGAACAGAGGGTGTCTTTTCATTTACTTGAGCCTTTTTCAATTTGTTTCATCAATGCTTTATAGTTTTCAGTTCAGAAATCTTTCATCTCCTTGGTTAAATTTATTTCTAAGTATTTTAGGTTTTTGTAGTTGGTCTAAACTGAATTGTTTTCTTGATTTGTTTTTCATATGGTTCATTGTTACCATATAAAAATATTATTTTTGAATGACAATTTTGTATTATGCAACTTTAGTTCTAACAGAATTTTTTTTTTTTTGGCAGAGTCTTTAGGGTTTCCTATATATAAGATTATGTCTCAGTAAATAGAGACAATTTTACTTCTTGCTTTCCTATTCATATACATTTTATTATATTTTTTCTTTTGCCTAATTGTTTTGACAAAATGTACAGTACTATGTTTACTATGTTGTTTCTTTTTCTTTTCTTTTTTTTTTTTTTTTGAGATGGAATCTCACTTCTTCACCCAGGCTAGAGTGCAACAGTATAATCTGGCTCACTGCAACCTCCACCTCTCAGGTTCAAATGATTCTCCTGCCTCAGTCTCCCCAGTAGCTGGGATTACAGGAATGTACCACCACACCCAGATAAGTTTTGTATTTTTAGTTGAGATGGGGTTCCACCATGTTGACCAGGCTGGTCTTGAACTCTCGACCTCAAGTTATCTGCCCGTCTTGGCCTCCCAAAGTGCTGGGATTACAGGAGTAAACCACCATGCCTGGCCTATGGTACTATGTTGAATAGAAGTGGAAAGGTTGGGCATCATTTTCTTTTCCTGATCTTAAAGTAAAGGCTTTCAACTTTGTTGAATATGTTAGCTGTGGGCTTGTCATATGTGGCTTTGATTGTGTTAAGATACATTTTTTCTATATCTACTTTGTAGAGAGGTTTCTTCAATCATGAAATGATTTTGAATTTTGTCAAATGCCTTTTCTGCATCTAATGAGATGACCATATTGCTTTTGTCCTTCATTCTGTTAATGTAATGTATCACATTTATTGCTTTGTGTATGTTGAATCATCCTAGAATCTCAGGGATAAATCCCACTTGATCATGGTGAATGACTCTTTATGTTGTTGAATTTTGTTTCCTAGTATGTTGTTGAGAATTTTCACATCTTTGTTCATTAGGAATATGGGCCTATGATTTTCTTGTAATGTCCTTGTCTAGCTTTGGTGTCAGGGTAATGCTGGACTCATAAAATGATTTTGTATATATTCTTTCCTTTTTAATTTTCTAGAAAAGCTTCAAAACAAATTTATCAAAAATCTAACAAAAATTAACTAATAGCCCAGAGTGTACATCTTGCTGGCAGTTAGATCTGCAAATGTATATCCAGAAACTGAAGCTCATTCAATTTCCTTGGCTTCTATGTCCTTTACAATCTTGATAATCTATGCAAGAAACTAGTGGAAAGGAAAAGATATCATGGAGAAGGTTTACTTCTTAAACAGTTTTGTACAAAAGTGGTTACCTCCATTTGTCCAACATCCACCGACTAGAACTACTTGGACTGTGTTACCTGATTACAAGAAAAATAAGAAAATATAATCTAGTTGTGGTTTGGAGGCAAAGAAGGAAGAAACTAGTTTGGAGGAATAGATATTTTCCAAATTAAAAATAATTATTTTCTTCTTCACATTTTAAAACCATTAATCTATTATGTCCTCTGTCATTTATTTTTGCTTTTAGAAAACATGTCCTTCTTTCACAGATAAACAAAGCTTATTTCCTGAATATAAGAATATGTAACATTTATAGTTCTGAAAAATCATCAGCCATCATCTTTTAAAATAGTGCTTTTTTCTCATTCCTAATTTCTCCTTTTGGAGTTCTATTTAGGTTAGATATTCACTTTTGCTTATTTTTTAACTTGTTTTTACAAACACACTCACATTTATTTAACTATGAGTCTAAGGTTTGTATATGTTACTATGTATCAGTTTATTGTTGCTGCTATAACAAATTACCACAAAAAGTGGTTTAAAAACTAATTTACTAAATTCATTATCTTATAGAGTTCTGAATTTTAAAAAAGTTTCATTTGACGCTAAAATCAAAGGTTGTATTTCTTCTGGAGGATCTGAGAATTTTCCCTTTAACTTTCTCAGCTTCCAGAGGCTATGTTCTTCGGCTCATGGCTGCATCAAGTTGATCTTGGGTTTCATTGTGGTCGTTGTTTCATTTCTGTTTCAGCCTTTCCTGCCTCTTATAAGAGCCTTTGTGAACATGTTATACCTCCTCATCTCAGTATCCCTAATGTAATCACATTTACAAATTCCATTTTGTCTTGTTTAAATAATATATTCACAGGTTTCATAGATTAGAATTTGGAAATTTTTTGGGGGGAAAAGGAATAATTTTTTTCTGTACACCATACTGTGTAAAATATACCTCAATCTAAAAGAAATAAGCAAACACTTACAAAAAGGGAGAACCATGTTGTCTGAGTCTGTTTTGTGCTGCTATAACAAAACACCTGAGACTGTGTTATTGATAAAGAACAAAAATTGATTTCTCACAGTTTTGCAGCATGGGAAGTACAAGTCAAGTTGCCAGCAGGTTTGATGACTGATGAGGGTCTGCTCTCTGGTTTCAAAGCGGCACCTTAATGCTGCATCCTCCAAGGTGGAGGAAATCTGTGTTGTCACATGACAGAAAGGATGGAAGGGTGAAAAGTGGACAAATGCTGTGTCCTCACATGACAGAAAAGCAGAAGACAGAAAAAGCTCTTCTGCAAGCCCTTTTGCTAATGGCATTAATTCCTTCATGAAGGCTCTGCCCACCTCCCAAGAAGCCTCATCTCCAAACGCCACCCCACGGGGGATTAAGTTTCCAATACAGAAATTTTCAGGGATACATCAGAGCATAGTACACCCAGACACATTGCTGAAGATATTTTTTAAGACTCAAATTATATTCCTCAGTAGGAAATAACTGAATGTAAGAATCCTCAGTGTATATAGCACAAATAAAAGAAAGCTAGGAGAAATATTTTTACGACCCTTTACCAATGCTAATAAGTTTTATTTAAAGAAAAGAAAATTCTACCTCCTACCACAGAATCCAGCAATCCTTGAAATTATATAAACACAATGCCCACACATTACTTCTATTCTTCCTGATAACAAAGGTGGTTCTAAAAATTATGACTCATTTGATAGGAAAGAAATGATAGATCTTAAGAAGCTGCAAGTTGCAAAGTTCCAAGTTTTATTTGACATTAACTCATTAAGTACATTGTATTCTTATGTTCCAAAAGTTTAAAAAGTGGTAAAGTATATTTCCCAAGTCTATTTATAGTTGTTCTTGGGTGAACTTCTTCAAGGCAATTTTGTTAAAGATTTTCAAATTGGATTTGAAAGAGTAAACACATTTAGAACCATTGAAATGTTAAGTAATATATCATAAGTTATCTACGGCAATAAACTTAGTCCTTGGGGCAGGAGGGACATAGAAATTTCTTTTGCCAATCACAGTGTTGCTGTGACATCTTGTCCTCCAGTGAAACTTTTAACATGTTTTATGAGGAAAAGCTATTTTCCTCCATGTTATCAGTTAAAATATATTTTCGTTTGCTCCAAAGGACAACTGCCAAGACTAGTGCTATAAACTTTAGGACTGAAGTTTTGTTTTGTCTGCTCGGGGAATGTCAGTACCTTATTTTATTCTTAGTGTGAGGAAAATTACATGATGCATCCATTTTATTTATCTTCCATTAGGCCAATGCGCATATACCCTAACTCTCAACACAACAGCCCTTGCAAGTGTAACAAGTTTAGTTCTGTGTGTCTGTGTCTCAGTGATACAGAGTCCTGGGAAGTTTTATATTATGTTTTCAAATTTTTACAGTTTTATGGCTAGAACTCTATGAATTTTCCATAAATATCAGAGAGAGAAAGCAATAACCTTGATATTTGAGAGAACTAGTACATAAAACAAAAGTAGACAGGAACATTTGTTCAGGAGATCTTTCTTTCTTTCTTTCTTTCTTTCTTTCTTTCTTTCTTTCTTTCTTCCTTCCTTCCTTCCTTCCTTCCTTCCTTCCTTCCTTTCTTTCTTTCTTCCTTCCTTCCTTCCTTCCTTCCTTCCTTCCTTCCTTCCTTCCTTCCTTC
>NC_045439.1:22304010-22395472 GCF_002776525.5 Piliocolobus tephrosceles
TTCCTTCCTTCCTTCCTTCCTTCCTTCCTTCCTTCCTTCCTTCCTTCTTTCCTTTCTTCCTTCCTTTCTTTTATATATATATACACACACATATATACATATATATGCAAAACTAAAAAAGAAAAAGATCTGAATAAATGTATATCTGTTATATATATTACATATATATGTATATATGTTATATATTACATATATGTATATATGTTATATATTACATATATATGTTATATATTACATATATGTAACATATATTTATATATATAACCTTGGACTGTATTGGGCAACAATTCTAATATTTTTGACAATCTAATCTCTTTCTTTGATAACAGCATTACTCATGCCCTTTCACTTTGCTTAGGAGAACCATTACCAAGAGAATGATTCTTTTAGTCCTTCTGTTTTCATTGCTCTTCCTGTGTGTGTGTGTGTATGTTTCTGTCTGTGTGTGTTTGTGTTCTTTGATGTATACTAGCCAAGTTGGAAAGGTATATTTATTAAATCAAAGAAAGATAAGCTTAGGAGACATATTTGTTTATATTTACTTCTCGATGGATCTTCTTCCTCCTCTATTTTTAGACACTGTTGTAATACAAAAAATAATCAACTTATGTTCAGAAAACACAAGATTATACTGTAGTAAGTGACAACCTTAAAATATCGTTGGCGTAAAATGACCAAGGTGTATTTTCTTGTCTCCCACTTGTCAATTTCTGATTGCTGTTCCTCTTCCCATTATCATTATTCTGGTACACAGGCTGATGGAGAAACCACATCCAAAATGTTGATGGTTACTATGAAAGAAAAAAAAAAGAAGAGAGAGAGAAAAGTATGGCAAATCAAACCATTTCTTAAAGGCCGTATTAAAAGTTCTTAAATAAACATGGCATACAACTTCTGCTTAATTTCATTGGCCAAATTAAATTACAGCTGTGCCAACCTCTGAAAATATTGAATGGCCAATGTTACCATATGCTTAGGAAAGAACTCTAAATTAAGACTGGATAATTTCATGCCTGCTAGTAACTTTAAGAATCTCATGTTACTTACTAATTGACACAACTCAAATTGCTTCACTTTTTTTATATGTGTGTGTTTCTATGTTAATTAGTCTTTCTCATCTTTTCCAAGCTGCTAGTGGCAGGTTATGTATAAAATACCCATATTTTCACTTTATATCTTGATCATCGGTATTAGTCACAAATAGTGCTGCTTCCTACAATTGGTTTATTTGGTTAGTTTTATCTGAGAATGAATAGATTTTAATTCATAAGGCACTGCATTATTTTTTTTAGCATGTAATGCTACTGGTATTTTTTGTTTTGGAAATGTTATAGATGATTCCTTTAGGGAGTTTTTCTATTGGCAATGTCTCCAGTAACAGTGGCTCATCTGTGTCAGAAAAGAGGTAAATGTAGGAGTGATGGCCAACATTCAGATATACTGAAGTTCTACAGATCCCACTCCTTTCATTTTCCTCCCTGTCAAATCGATGCCTTCTGCTTTTGATTCTACCAAGATATTGAGTGATCTCAGGAAACACATTCATTTCCTGTCACCTCTACACTGACAGTGATCTGAAAAATGTGAGACTGAATTTATGTGTTTTCCTTCTCAATTCTACCATCAGTATCTCGTAAAGAAGTCAGTAGAAATAGCACAAGGGTTAATGTTTCATGTCAGGTGCAGTTAAAATACACTTGGCTTTCAAACTTTTGAGGTCCTCAATCGTTCTCTCTAGTGCATGTTTGGGGAATTCAGTATTTCTGACATGACCTATGGCATTTCTTAGCATACCTAAAGGCCTTCCCTTACTTTGAAGAACTGAAACCACCCTGGAATGACCTGACAACCTTGAAATGATGACTTGGCCACCTATCTCAGACGTTCTTTGGTCCCGACTTGCACACTGCAGTTGATTCTTGATAACATTTCTGAGCTGAACTGCATTCTTGATCTCTGTTCTTGTTTATCGTGCCCAGCCCCTTTGCTTTCTTTCCTAGAGTCTGATTTCCATTTATATAACCATAATCCAGCAATCTTACTTTTACCTCTAGTGTCTCCACTGCTTAATAATTTTACTTACAGAGTGGACTTGGTTGGAATGTTGAGTTTTGCTGTGCTGTCTGGCCTGCTATTACCTCTCTAACCTTATGCCTCACTATTCTTCTTTTTTCTTGCTGTACTCTGACAACACTGGTCTCCTTACTCTGTGAGTAGTCAAGGCACCATGCCACCTGAAAGCCACTGCATTTGCTGCTCCCTCTGTCTGAAATAGTCTTTCCCAGATAGTCTCATGGGAAACCCTTGCTTTCTTTATTTGTTTTTCCAAAAATCACCTTTATGGTGAAGTCTGGCTTGGCCACCCTATCTGAAATTGTACAATGCTACTATTATGCAGAATAGATCAGGAGAATAGGAATTAAATGAACACATAAAGAGGAAAGTTAATCGTATTATCACAGGGTAAACTCTCATATTAAGTTTCAGCCTGGGAGGCCGTGTGAATTCTTAGCTTCACAAGAAGGAATCCAAGAGCAAGCTCATAGACTAAAGCGAAAGCAAATTTACTAAAAAGAAAAGGAATAGGCCGGGCACGGTGGCTCAAGCCTGTAATCCCAGCACTTTGGGAGGCCGAGACGGGCAGATCACGAGGTCAGGAGATCGAGACCATCCTGGCTAACACGGTGAAACCTCCTCTCTACTAAAAATACAAAAACTAGCCGGGCGAGGTGGCGGGCGCCTGTAGTCCCAGCTACTCAGGAGGCTGAGGCAGGAGAATGGCGTAAATCCGGGAGGCGGAGCTTGCAGTGAGCTGAGATGCGGCCACTGCACTCCAGCCTGGGCGACAGAGCGAGACTCCGCCTCACACACACAAAAATAATAATAATAAAAAGAAAAGGAATAAAATAGTGGCTACTCCACAGTAGTCTATGCAAACAATGCATAGTACTACCTGTGCATAGTATACTACGTTTAGTAGCCACCCTAAACAAGGGGTGGGTTATTCATGAGTTTTCCGGGAAATGGGTGGGGAATTCACAAAACAGGGTTTCTCTCCCTTTCAGACTATGTAGGGGTCAATTCTGGACTCTTCCATGGCATTTATAAATATCATGGCACTGGTGAGAGTTTCCTTACCACATCTTTTTCATCGGCAAGGTCTTTGTGACCTGTATCTTATGAAACCAGTTCTACCAAGCTCCTATCTCAAAATGCCACCTTTAAACAACTAAGCTCCATAATTCATTATTTTGTGAGCTTGATTAAAATATTACAATTATTGGTCACAATTGTAGGATGCCAAAAGAATGAGGGTTGTGATCAACTCAGTATACCACTGGAAGCTATATGAGTAAGCAGCAAACTGTTTCTCATAAATGCAGAATGTTGGCAAACTGACAAAAGGTGTCCACAGCCCAGAAGGACTGATGAGGGCAGTCACGACCCAAGCACAAGTGTTGCTTGTGTTTAGGCATAACTGAAGCCTGTTAGCAATAATGTGAACCTGTGATCAATCCAGTAGCTGACCAATCATTAGCTCCTGCTTCCTGCTCTTTTTGCTCAATAAAGACAAAGGGCTGTAGTAGCTCAGGGGGGTTGCCTTTGCTCACTAGAAGCAGGGAGCTCTTTTCTTCTTCCCCAGTTCCCCTTTCCTTAAAATAGTTACTTTTGGTTTTTGTTATCATTTTCTACATTCTTCCCTTCATTCAGTCTTGTAATGACGGTCTCAAGTAGTAACAGTAATAACTGCTGTAATGATGCTCTCAAGTAGTAGTTGTGGCAGTCAGCTATGCACAATAGCATTGGTTGTTTATAACAAGAAATTTTAATTAAAAAAAGAGTAGATATTGTCTGGTGCGAATGAACATTACAGATGTATCTGTAGCTTGAGGTGAACCTTAATACAGTGTATAACTGACTTTCTTCACTGTTTTTTGATTCTACTTCCTGAATCTTCCCTTCCCTACCCAGGACTGCATCCTTCTTCATTCATATTCACCAGAAAAAAGAAAGGTGTCTCCTTCAGTAACTCAAAGAAAAGTCCTAGAATTAAGTTTAATTTATCCTCATTACTTTCCCATGGCTGGAAAATTCAGAGTACTGTTTGAAAAGGGAGGGAAAAAGAAAAAGGGAGAGAATTAAAGTTTCTTGTGCACTTCCTTCTCCCTTGGGATGATAATAGTTACTGAGTAACTTGAAATTAACATATTAATTTATTTAAAGTGTCATATTAATCTCTTACAAGCTACATTCCTGCACATTCATTTATCATATGCTGTGTGAATGCTTTTTTTTCATTTGCAAATTTTTGCTGATAAGGGCTATTTGATAACACAGTCACATGCACTAATTTATTTTCAAGTTAATGCATTTGAGGTCTAGTTTTAATGTGCTCTTAAAGCAAGCAGTCTTGTCCCCTTCATGTTTTTCAGTATTTGTGTCTGCTTAATTTAGAGCTTTTATAAAAATTATAATGTCACATCTTGTGTTTTTCAACTGCAGCAGTGTTTTTAGTTACTATAAACAAACATGTACACTCATTCTTTGAGAGAAAAAAGTGCTCAAAATGCATCTAGGTTCTGAACAATTGGAAAATGCAAATGGCATTTCAAGTGGTTCAAATTTCCACTTCCTTCAGCAATTTTTATATATTTTTTAAAGCAAGAATGGAATTTATAGTTATTTATAGTTAGTTGTTATAAACCTATCTCATGAATGTTGCCAGCTTGACACTTAAACTTACCTTTTCATTTATTAATAGAAATATTCAGAAATAGTCACTAAGTATAATTACTGGAATGGTCATCTACGTAACTTTTTGCTTTCAAGCAAAAGCATCTGAGCCCAATACATTTATATGAGGTAGAAAGAATACAAATTAATTCTGAGTTGTTGAGTTTGGAAATCCTAATTGATTATTTTGACTGAATTTATCAGTCAAAATTCAGTCAGTCAGGTGAATCTGCCTCCTAGAGCTGTTCTTATATCATAATTAGCTTTTGTTAATTGGTAGAATCTGCCCTCTAAAGATTTCACAAACAATTTGAGAGAGAAAAATTATGTACCTCAGTCTGTTTGATGGAAGATGGTTTAGTTTTCTGCTTTTCATAAGTCGCTTAGGTTTGTGCTTGTTAACTTGTTACAAAAAGCCAGGAGTTGTGTTAATAGATATTATTTTCTAATTAGTTTCCAGGAAAAATAGACATTGCTCTTCTTTTTTTTTTTTTTTTTTTTTTGTTTGTTTGTTTTTTATATGGAGTCTTGCTATGTTGCCTGCCTGGAGTACGGTGACACAGCCTTGGCTCACTGCAACCTCCCTACCCTGGGTTCAAGTGATTTTCCTGCCTCAGCCTCCTGAGTAGCTGGGACTACAGGTGCCCATCACTACACCTGGATAATTTTTGTATTTTTAGTAGAGATGGGGTTTCACCATGCTGGCCAGGATAGTCTCGATCTCCTGACCTCGTGATCCATCTGCCTTGCCTCCCGAAACACCGGGATTATAGGTCTGAGCCACTGTGACCAGCCTCCATTTATTTTTACCTAAGTTTTCAATTTAAAATTTTTCATGAAAGTTGGGTTAGGGTTAGGGTTAGGGTTAGGGGGCCCAGGTGGAAGGATTACTTGAGGTCAGGAGTTCAAGACCAGCCTGACCAACATGGAGAAACCCTCATCTATACTAAAAATACAAAAATTAGCCAAACATGGTGGCACACATCTGTAATCCCAGCTACCTGGAAGGCTAGGGCATGAGAATCACTTGAATCTGGGAGACAGAGGTTGCAGCAGAGCAAAGATCCTACCACTGCACTCCAGCCTGGGCAACAGAGCAACACCCTGTCTCAAAAAAATAAAAATAAATAAAAAATAAAAAATTAAATTCTCCATGAGGCCCAAATGTCTTCACCTTGTCTATTAGATGTCAATGATTCATATTTATTTCTCATATTATCCTGACATATCTCTTCTTAACTTTATTATTATTTTTCTTTTTATGTAGGTCCTGATCACTTTCGAACCATGCTCCTCCAAATATGTTCAAGGTTGGATAGGTGACTTAAGAAAACCTTTCTTCAGATCACATGAGAAAATGGTATAAGGAATAAGCATATTTCTGTTTCATGTGTTTAAAGTAACTTATTTTATACCTTCCCTGAATTATGGGATTAAAGCCTGAATGTAACCAAAGTGTAATGAAGTCAGTAATGTACTGTCCTTTTATAAAATTCAGCTACCTTAAAATTCTCATATTCAGAAAAATAGAATCATTACACTTTGGGGGAAGGACTTTTTAGTATCAAGTCTTTTGGTTTCAATGAATGTTTTATATTACTTTGGATTGGTTTTGTAAACCAAAATGTATCTGAAACAGGTATTATTTTAGTTTATTTTGTTAAAGTTATAAGGACATGCCTGTGACAGCCTCAGGAGGTCCTGAGAATGTTTGTCCAAGGTAGTCAGACTGAAGCTCAGCTTTATACGTTTTAGGGTGACATAAAGCATTAATCAATACATGTAAGACATACATTGATTTGTTCCACAAAGGTGGGACAACTCTAATGTGATTTGGCCCTTTGTCTCCAACTAAATCTCATCTTGAATTGTAATCTGCAGTGTTGAAGGGAGGACCCGATGGAAGGTGACTGAATCATGGGGGCAGACTTCCTCCTTGCTGTTCTCATGATAGAGCTTTCATGAGATCTGGTTGCTTGCAAGTGTGTTACAACCTCCCCCTTCTGTCTCTCTCTTTCCTGCCAGCTATGTGACAATGTGCCCACTTTCCCTTAGTCTTCTGCCATGACTGTAAGTTTCCTGAGACCTCCTTATAAGCAGAAGCCTGTACAGACCACAGAAACATGAGTCAATTAAACCTCTTTTCTTTATTAATTACTGAGTTTCAGGTATGTTTTCACAGCAGAAAGAGAATGAATTAATACAAACTTGAAGGTGACTGGGGGATCTTCCAGGTCATAGATGGATTCAAAGATTTTCTGACTGGCAATTCATTGAAAGGATTTATTGAAAGACCTGGATCCAACGGAAGGGAGTGTCTGGGTTAAGATAAGGGATTGTGGAGACCAAGGTTTTTATTATGTAGATGAAGCTTCCAGGTAGCAGGCTTTAGAGAGAATAGATTGTAAATATTTCCTATCAAACTTAAAAAAATGACAGACTTAATTCTTTTCTAGAACAAGAAACGGATCAGGAAAGGGAAAGGAATTCTCTATAAAATGTAGATTTTCCCCACAAGACACTTGCTTCCTCATGCAAGCTCAGTAGAGCCATTTCAAAATATGTCAAATCAATATATTTTGGGATAAAATATGCTGATTTTTTGAGGGTCTACTATCTGTCATTTTGGTATCTTTATTGCTACAGAGTTTACTTTGTCAGTATTAAGGTCTCTGTTTTAATGTTAAATGCTGGACAGTTGTGCCTAAATTCTAAAGGGAGGTGTATTAGTACATTCTCACATGGATATAAAGAAATATCTGGAAAAAAAAAAAAAAAAGAAAGAAAGAAATATCTGAAACTGAGTAATTTATTTTAAAAAAGAGTTTTAATTGGCTTATGGTTCTGCAGGCTGTACAGGTTTTGGGAAGGCCTCAGGAAACTTACAATCATGGCTGAAGGCAAAGGGGAAGTAAGCAATGTCTTGTATGACCAGAGCAGAAAAAAGGGAGTGAGGCGCTGGTGTTGGGGTGGGAGGGTACCACACACTTTTAAACAGCCAGATCTTATGAAAACTCTATAATAAGACAGCAGGAGGGGATGATGCTAAACTATTAGAAACAGCACCCGTGATCCAGTCATCTCCCATTAGGCCCATCTCCAATGGTGGGGTTACAATCCAATATATGATTTTGGTGGGGACATTCTGGCCCTGATCCCTCCAAAATCTCATATTCTTCTCATATTTCAAAATACAATCATCCCTTCTCAACAGTCCCCCAAAGTCTTAACTCATTCCAGCATGAATTCAAAAGTCCAAATTCCAAAGTTTTATCTGAAACAAGACTAGTTCTTTCTGTCTATGAACCTGTAAAATCAAAACCAAGTTAGTTACTTCCCATGTACATTGGGGGTATAGGAATTGGCCAAGCACTCTCTTATCAAAAGGGAGATACCAGCCTAAGAAAAGAGGCTACAGACTCCATGCAAGCCTAAAATATGGCAGGACAATCATTAATCCTTAAAGATGTCAAAATAATCTCTTTTCACTCCATATTTCACAGCCAGGGCACACTTTTGCAAAGGGTAGGCTCCCAAGGTCTTGGGCAGCTCCACACCTCAGGCTTTTCAGGGTACAACCCCTTTGACTGCTTTCACTGGTTGGCGTTGAATGTCTGCTTTTCCAGGAACACAATGTAAGCTGTCAGTGGGTCTACCATTCTGGGGTCTGGAGGATGGTGGCTCTCTTCTCACAGTTCCACTAGGCAATGCCCCAGTAGGGACTCTGTGTGGGGGCTCCAACCCCACATTTTTCCTCTGTACTGTCTGAGCAGAGATTCTCTACAAGGGCTCCAATCCTGTAGCAGACTTCTGCCTTGACATCCAGCAATTTTCATACATCCTCTGAAATTTAGATGGAGGCTCCTGATATGGTTTGGCTGTATTCCCACTCAAATATCATCTTAGATTGTAGTTCCCATAATCCCCACATGTCATGGGAGGGACCTGGCAGGCGGTAATTTAATCATGGGGCAGTTACCCTTATGCTGTGCAGGCTGTTGTCATGATACTAAGTGAATTCTCATGAGCTCTGACGATTTTATAAGGGGCTTCCCCATTTACTCAGCTCTCGTATTTCTCCTTCTTTCTGCCTTGTGAAGCAGGATGTGTTTGCTTCCCCTTCCACCGTGATTGTAAGACTCCTGAGGACTCCCCAGCCATGCTGAACTGTGAGTTAATTAAACATATTTTCTTTATAAATTATCCAGTCTTAGATATGTATTAGCAGCATGAGAACAGACTAATACTGCTCCCAAGCTTCAATTCTTACACTTTGTTCACCTGCAGGCTTAAGACCACATGGAAGCCACCAAGGCTTATGGTTTATGCCTTCTGAAGCAATGGTCCAAGTTGTGCCTTGGCTTCTTCTAGCTACAACTGGAGCTAGAGTGGCCACGTTGCAGGGTGCTATGTCCTGAGGCTGCACAGAGCAGCAGGGTCCTGGCCCTGGTTCACAAAATCATTCTTTCCTTCTAGGTCTTCTGGACTATTAAAGGAGGGGCTTCTGTGGAGGTTTTTGAACTGCCTCTGGGGCCTATTCCCCATTGTCTTGGCTATCAACATTTGGCTCCTCTTTACTTACACCAATTTCTGCAGCTGGCTTGAATTCCTCCTCAGCAAATAGATTTTTCTTTTCTAACACATGACCAGGCTGCAATTTTCCCAAACTTTTATGCTCTTGTTCCCTTGTAAATATAAGTTCCAGTTTTACATCATTTCTTTGCTCTGGCTGCTAGGAGCAGATTCCTAGGGCAGGGGCATAATCCAACCAGGTTTTTTATTAAGCATAACAAAATTGACCTTTGCTCCAATTCCCAAGAAATTTCTCATCTCCATCTGAAACCTCCTCAGCTTAGACTGCATTGTTCATGTCACTATCAGCATTTTGGTCACAGCAATGTAACAAGTCTCTAGGAATTTCCAAACTTTCCCTCATCTTCCTGTTTTCTGAGCCATCCACACTGTTCCAGTCTCTTCTCATTACCCAGTGCCAAAGCTGCTTCCACATTTTCATGTCTCTTTTTAGCAATGCCCACTTCCTGATACCAATTTTCCGTACAAGTTCATTCTTGCACTGTTATGAAAAAATTCTTCAGATTGGGTAATTTATAAAGAAAAGGTATTTGATTGGCTCATGGTTCAGTAGGCTATACAGGAAACATGCCTGGGGAGGCCTCAGGAAACAGAATTATGGTGGAAGGTGTAGGAGAAGTGGCAACATCTTACATGCCCAGAGCAGGAGGAAGAGAGACAGGAGAGGTGATACACCCTTTTAAACAACCAGATCTCTCAGTAACTCACTTACTATCAAGAGAACACTACCAAAGGGGCAACATGCCCCCATGATTCAATGACTTCCCACCAAGACCCACCTCCAACATTCGAAATTATAATTTGACATGAGACTTGGGGAGCGACAAAGACCTAAACCGTATCAGGAGGAGTGTATAATGAGGCATGCTTGACCCCATGGAAACATCATGGCCTGAACTAGTTTCTCAGGTTAACTTAGGAATGCCCTTGGCCAAAAGCAAGGGTCCATTCAATTGGTCAAGGGGCTTAGACATCTTTTTTAGTTTAAATTCTGACAGTTAATTGCCAATCTATATCTTTTATAAAGTATGCACCATATGTTTCATAAGTAATGGTGATTATCAGACACACCTCCCCTCCCCAACCCCAACCATCACACGGCAAGTTAAGGATAAATGAAGTGGCAGGACGCAGTGGCTCATGCTTGTAATTCCAGCACTTTGGGATGCTGAGGGGGGCAGATCACCAAAGGTCAGGAATACGAGACCAGCCTGCCCAACATGGCGAAACCCGATTTCTACTAAAAATACAAAAAAATTAGCCAAGTGTGTTGGTGGGCGCCTGTAATCCCAGCTACTCGGGAGGCTGAGGCAGGAGAATTGCTTGAACCTTGGAGGTGGAGGTTGCAGTGAGCCGAGATGGCACCACTGTACTCAAGCCTGGGTGACAAAAGCAAAAAATAAATAAATAAATAAATAAATAAATAAATAAATAAATAAATAAATAAATAAATATTTTATAAATAAAATATATATTTTATTTATAAATATAAATAAAATTAATATTTATTTTCATCAAATAATAAATAAATAAATAAGAAGTAGGCAGGTTCTGGGGTCTTTCACTTAAAACAAGTATTCCTGAAGCAGAAATGTTCATTAAGCATACTATAGTGCCAAATAATTGAACATGGATTTTAAGTTTCTTATTGCTAACAATGTCTTATTATCCCTTTTTGACCCATTAGCAATTTATCAATTGTCTTTAATGTGTAGATTTTTAAGAATAACTGAAAGGTAAAACTCAAAACCTATTGGTAAAGGAATTGTGGGGGTATTTGCATCAGAGGAATCACAATTTAGCTTGCCATTTATTTAAGCTAATTTAAGTTTTTTCCTTGCTGTTGTTATATCAATACAATGAGAACTTAAATATTCCTTTCTCAGGGCCACATCTTGCTATCTATTGGATATGGCGTTATTTTTAGTGTATTAGTGGGCATATGGTGTGGGGCCAGGCATTTTTTGTTATTTTGGTTCTGAAACATTCTGGCTTGTGATCTTGGGCACACAGTTTAACTTTTCTGAAATCAGGTTTTTGCATTTTAAAACGAGTATTTGAATGGTACTTATTTTTTGCAAAGCTTAAATGATGTACTAGGAACAGAACTAACAGTCAAAGGCATAAAGTCAGAAATCAACAAATATTCGTTGTTTGTATCAGGTCATTTTTTGTTGTTGTTTAAAGATTCTTTTTACTTTTTTGGGTAGTCTAGCTTTAATCTTAAGAAAAAAATGACAAAATCCAAAAGAACATAAGAAAATAGTGGAGGTGCTTGATATACTATTACTTTCATTGTAATGAAGCTGTAAGTGTTTGAATATACCCAAACTCATGAAATTGTATACATTAAATATGTGGAGTTCTTTGTATATCAATTATACCTTAAAGAAGCTGTTTTAATAAAATAAAATATTGAAATTATGCAATATGTAGTTATTATAGATAATTTGTTTGAGAACCAAGACTACTTAAAGTTTCATTACTTAACTATCCGACCAAAAGCAGTCTGCTTTATAGCAACATAACTTTGTGATTCATTCCCATTTGTTTCCAGAAAGATAAAACTGAGATCCACTTCTCAACTTCATTGGTTGCTTAAGAAATTAATGAAAGTGAATATAGTGTTCAACTAGCTTTCTTCTCAGGACAACGTACTGTTCATTCGAGTAAATAGTCCCCTTCCAAACAAGGGGACTCAAGTGGACAAACACGTATGTATAAATTCTTTCTTCGAGACTCTCATCTTGCATCTTGCTGTGTCCATTGGTTCTAAACTCTTACATCAAAGACACTAGCCAACCCTTATCATATCTCTGCATTGAAAAGGCTGCCTAAAACCACTAGAGCATGAACCCCACAAGACTATAGATATCCATTCCTGACCTCCTGCCTTTTGACAGTACTAAGACTCTCGAGATGGTGTTTTCCTTCAGTAAGTAACTAATTCATCTTTGTTTCATCCATAAATTACTGTGGTGGTCTTTATGGAGCATTGGCAGTGGACATAGGGCAATTAGTTGTGACTTTGCTATGCAAATTAAAGAAACTCTGCTTGAGACCTGAATTTCTCTACTGAGGTAGACTGGACGTTTTTCTTTTTTTTTTTTTTTTTTTTTTTTGAGACAGAGTTTTGCTCTGTTGCCCATGCTGGAGTGCAGTGGCACGATCTTGGCTCAGTGCATGCTCCGTCTCCCGGGTTCACACCATTCTTCTGCCTCAGCATCCCGAGTAGCTGGGACTACAGGCGCCCACCACCACGCCTGGCTAATTTTGTTTGTATTTTTAGTAGAGATGGGGTTTCACCGTGTTAGGCAGGATGGTCTCGATCTCCTGACCTCATTATCTGCCCGCCTTGGCCTCCCAAAATGCTGGAATTACAGGTGTGAGCCACAGTGCCTGGCTGGTAGATTGGACTTCCTCTGTTCTTTTTGCCTATCTTCCGATGGATAATATTGTTTTGTATATTGAGTTGATGGATGGAGATAATTTCAGTCTTTACAGTTGCTAAGTGCTTACAGTATCAGATATTTTCTAATGGATCTTAAAATTTTCACAGAAAGGAATGGAAGAGTTTAAAGCAGAGATGCAAATTGTAAAGGGAAAAAGGTTAAGAACACTTCCGCCATTTGTTGGACATGTTGTGCTATGTATGAAAGTAATGTGGTCCCTTCCCCACCCCAAGAAAAACTGTGGTTTGGAAATTTCCCCTTTAACCCTTTATGTTTCTAAGCAAAGTACTGTTGGTTTCAGTAAGTGGTCCTTTTGAAGATAGCTTTTTAAAAATGGATTACTTTCCATGCTATCTTGAAACATTTTTGTAGTCTGATATAGGAGAAGGAGGTAGTTTCTCACTCTGGTTCACCATGAATTTGGCAGGATGACTGTAACAGATATTGATATGGCTTGGCTCTGCCTTTCTACCGAAATCTCATCTCTAATTGTAATCCCCAAGTGTCAGGGGAGGGGCCAGGTGGGAGGTGATTTGATCATGGGAGCTGTTTCCTGCATGCTGTTCTCATCATAAAGAGTGAGTTCTCACAAGAGCTGATGGTTTTAAAGTGTGGCACTTCTTTGCTTATGCACATACTCCCTCGTGCCACCTTGTAAAGAAGGTGACTGCCACCCCTTGGCCTTCCACCATGATTGTAAGTTTTGTGAGGCCTCCTAGCCATGCTTCCTGCTTCCTGTTATGCCTGCAGAGCTGTGAATCAATTGAACCTTTCCTTTATAATCATCCAGTCTCAGGTACTATTCTTTATAGCCATGTGAGAAGAAGCTAATACAGATATATTTAAAATAATTTGAAATATTATGTATACTGATATTGTTTCATCATATAATGTGATAACATTACAATTTTTAAATATAGAGCCATTGAGTAGTAATGCAATTCAATAAAACTTCCCAAGTTAAAGTGCATTTATTTTCTTTCAACAGCTACTTCATCCTTTTAAATGTGTTGTGTCAATGAAGCCAACATTTTTCAAAAGTGTTCAGTTATTTTTCTTACTTTCATCCCTTGGTTTGACTAATGTAGAATTTGTGTGATGTCAGATATTGAAAAGCACATTCACTATTCAGTTTTTGAGAAGGATGTGATGTAATATGTAAAATCAAAGTTTCTAAAACCAAACCGATTTACATTTGAATTATAATTCTACCATTCTCTTCCTGAGAAACGGTGGGATAGTTCCCTAAACTCTCTAAATGTAAATTTTCCCCTCTAAAAAATGGGAAGAATAGTATCAAACTCATAAGACTGTTTGGTGGATTCAAATTAAAGATAACATTGCTATACTACATTTACCTGGTGGCTGGCACAGGGCAAGTGATCAATAAATGTCAATCATCATTATTATTATCTCTTCTCTACCCATATAAAAGGTTTTCTATATCAAAAAACGCTGTTGGCTTTTTCAAGACAAATATTAAACTACAAATGAGGATAAACTATCATAGACTTTTCTACATTTCTAGATAAAACAGATGAGTATAGAAAGCCAGAATTGAGATATATATCCCTTTCATGACCCTGACATGTATGAGAAAATGTGATAAAGATAGCAAAGCATTCCTGGGAAGAGTGTGACTGGGGTCACATTTTATAGTGAGGGGAGTTGGAAGTCCCAGAGCTTGGAATAGAGCCTTCACTTAGGAACAGAGATAGTGTTTATCCACCTAAAGTGAGGAAGCCTGATCTCAACTGAAGGAAAAGTGCCAAATATAGAAACTGGCCTAAATATTTTTCCAAGTGGTTTATGGTTACAAAGTCCCTAATTATAAACTGTTCTTCTCTGGAGAATAAAAATCTGATATGCTGCTACTTTGTCTTCAATGAGAGATATAAATCTGAAAGTTTTGGAATTTCACCAGGGTGGAAGGAATGCAAGCCAAATCTTAGTGAAGTCTGAGTTTTCAGGAAATCGAGTAAGAGATGTCTGGCTTTGCTGCTTAGAGTATTCTTTTAGGCCCAGACGATACTCAGATCTCGATGATTTATGTCAACAGTGAAGATGTCCCGCAGATTGAAACACCTTTCACCATGTTTCAGTGAAAGTTGAAAATTTGGGATGCTCCCTGAAAGAAAAATCTGTGAAATTAAAAGACGATTCCTGGTTTTGTGTTATTAGGCTGTGAGAATCAAATCCAAGCTATACTCTTTTTATGAAGTTGGCTAAATTTGACTTATTTTCCTCAAATCCTTAATCTCTTTCTAGAGAGACAGAGGATAAGTGGGTACTTCGGAATTTGCCTGACAGGTTGTTAAAATGAAAGTTATTTTGGAGAAAAGAAATCTCCAATTATAGTTCAGGAGAGAGTATATCTAAGTTTTTGGCTCTTTGAAAAGTGTTTAATCCCTTTATATATAAGACATTTGAAACCCAGGTCAGTGCATTCCTATCTACTCTATTTCAAAAGTAGTGTGAAAGATCAGCACTTGAGCTCTGAAAACTCAGTAATAATACAAGTGGAATAATTAAAGAATTATATAAAGTACATAACGTACTTTAATTAAACAGTTAGGGGACTAGACCTCAGTTTGTTACCTTATGCTTGTTATCTATGTTAATGTAATCAGAGAATGTTTGTGTTTATGTCGTATTTACCAAATGACCAAAATGCACACAGGTGCTCACACACTCAGACCAACGCACATGCAAAAGAAATAAAGATGATTACGAAAGGAAGAATAAAGGAGAGAAAAAAGAAAAAGAGAGACATAATGAGAGAGAATAAGAAATAAAGAAGGAAGTGGATCATGCCTGTAATTCCAGCAATTTGGAAGGCCAAGGCGGGTGGATCACGAGGTCAGGAGATTGAGACAATCATGGGAGGCTGAGGGAGGAGAATCGCTTGTACCCGGGAAGTGGAGGTTGCAGTGAGCTGAGATCATGCCACTGCACTCCAGCCTGGGCAACAGAATGAGACTCCATCTCAAAAAAAAAAGGAAGGGCCAGGCGCGGTGGCTCAAGCCTGTAATCCCAGCACTTTGGGAGGCCGAGACGGGCGGATCACGAGGTCAGGAGATCGAGACCATCCTGGCTAATACGGTGAAACCCCGTCTCTAATAGAAAATACAAAAAACTAGCCGGGCGACAAGGCGGGCGCCTGTAGTCCCAGCTACTCGGGAGGCTGAGACAGGAGAATGGCGTGAACCCGGGAGGCGGAGCTTGCAGCAGTGAGCTGAGATCTGGCCACTGCACTCCAGCCTGGGCGGCAGAGCAAGACTCCGTATCAAAAAAAAAAAAAAAAAAGGAAGGAAGAAAGAAAGGAAATAAAGAAGTGTGAAAGAAAGAATGAGAGGGAGAAAAAGAAAGAGATTAAAAAAAAGAAGGAAGAAAATAAAAAAGAATTTGAACTGCAGTTATATAATACTAAATATTCTGATACTATGTAATTAAAAATATAATCCAATTTGTTGACATATTAGAGACAAAGAGATGCAAATGTCTATGATCATGATCATGTCTCAGTCACAAATTATAAAAAATCCTAATTATCATTTCATCATTCATTTGAAGGATAAAAGTGGTCAGTTCATTCCAGGAAAATAGACATTACTAAAAATTTTGCTCTTCATTTTTTGGTGGTTACCTATAGAGGTGGGGATATGGTGTGGAAACCAATGACTGAGTGAGAATGGGGCTAGGAAGAACTTTCCTTTTCGTATTAGAGTTGCAGTAAAGGTGTTAACTTAGTGAAGAAAGCAACTTCATTGGCTTTAACTCTTTGTATTCTACTAGAAAAAGATGAAAAAGTGAGTTTCTATTTCTGTTAAAAAATGCACATAGGCTGGGCATGGGGGCTCATGCCTGTAATCCCAGAACTTTGGGAGGCTGAGGCAGGCAGATCACAAGGTCAACAGTTCGAGACCAGCCTGGCCAACATGGTGAAACCCTGTCTCTACTAAAAATACAAAAAATAACCGGGCATGGTGGTGCACACCTGTAGTCCCAGCTACTTGGGAGGCTGAGGCAGGAGAATCACTTGAAACCGGAAGACAGAGGTTGCATGAGCCGAGATCATACCACTGCAATCCAGCCTGGGTGAAAGAGTGAAACTCCATCTCAAAAAAAAAAAAAAAAAGAAAAGGAAAAAGAAAAAAATACACATAATGGACTAGATTACATTATCTTTGGGAGTGTATAACAAGGTTCTCATTTCAAATGCAAATAAATTCCAGAACTGGAAGTTTTACCAGTAGCAAGCCTTGATAGATCAAATCAATTGTCAAGTATTTTGTCCCAAAATTAGAGATAAATGTCAAGATGGAGGTAAGTCAGACTTACTTAATTGACACATAAAATGTCTATTCAAATTCTTCCTATTTATGGAGATAATTTGATTATTTTTTCCTATGCATACAGAATCTTGGAAAGCAAATTTTCTGAAGATTTTGAAGACAAGAATAATAAAAAAACAAGAAATTGAATGGAGGAAGAATATGATAGAGATAATAGAGATGCTTAGATGAGCCCTAACTCATGTGGATTAATGATCTAGAACAAGAGCTAGAAAGAGGACTAAAACATGTAAAAATATTAAATAGCTAAAAAGTTAAGGAATCTTTACAAGTCTCAAAATTAGGTGAAAAAGAGAGGAGCCATGATAAAGTTAAGAAGCAAGCATATAAATAATTACAGTAGTAAGAATAATTGAAAGTAAATTAAAATACATGGATACAAAAACACAAAGAAATCATCTTAATTTCCTCACTGATATTTTTTCCTTCAAAAGAAGAAAGGAAAAACAAATTTTATGGTACAGCAGTAGTTTTCAAATTGTTTTATTTAATTTTATTTCTACACTAGGAAAGATGTCACTATTTTCATTTACTTTAGTGGAAATGAAAGCATAAAATTAGGAACTGGCCTGTCTGTGGTCACTTGGTCACACAACACCCTGAATTAAACGAGCATGGCCTGGAAATTGTGCTAACATCAGATGTACATTCTGAAAAACATTTGGTTACTTCCCCTCTTGTTTATAAAATAAATCAAATTGGAAATGATTACATGGGAAGAATTAGATGGGCTGATAATGTTAATGCAGGGAATAATGATGAGGGTCTTAGTCTTTTCAACCTGCTATAGCAAAATGCCACAGGCTGCAAAATTTTTAGTAAACAGAAATTTATTGCTTACAGTTCGGGAGTCTGGGAGGTCTAAGATCAAGGCATTGGCAGGTGCAGTTTCCGGCTGTTTCTCATGGATGGCACCTTCTAGCTGCATGCTTACCTTGCATAAAGGGCAAATAAGCCCCCTCAGGCCTCTTTCATAAAGCACTGCTCCCATTATCGAGGGCTCTACTTTCATGATAGAATCACGTCCCAAAGGCACTGTCTCTTAATACCAACTCATTGAGGATTAGATTTCAGCATATAAATTTTGAAGTAACAGAAACATTCATACCATAGTAATGAGAAATATAATAGTCTTTTTATTCTACTCTTACAGGATGCTTGGGGTGGTCCTTCACCAGCCAGAAACCTCTGGGTCTGGTGGCACCTTTGTCCAAGTTTTGCTCTGGCCCACTGGGCACATTCTGCCCACTAGGGCGGCAGGCTGAGCTCAGCTCCTGCTACCAGCCTGGATCTCATGCCTGCCAAGAGTGAGCCAGGGGTGTAGCAGCTAGGAGTGTGTGCATGAATGTGGGCTCTAGCCACCGTACATAGGCAGGCATACTGACTGTCACAGGGTGGGTAGCTCCAGGTGCCAGCATGGGCACTGGCTCACTGTGACGCTGTGGCTGGACCAGGTGCACCATAAGCAAGTTCCATGGCTGACACTAAGGAATGTGATATGGTGCCCAGAAGCTTGGTGATGCCAGGAACCTCAGAGCCCTAAGGAGGATATGACAGCCCTGGCTCAGGGACCTCCAAGGTCTGGGCTCCCCAAAAAGCTGCAGCTCTTCTCCCCTTTTCTCTTCTCTCTTTGTTGCCTGAATGTGGGATGCAAATATGTTTAAAGCCTGTCTGTGTTACAGCTCTTTTAGCGCTGCCATTTGGTGGGTTCTGAGTGCTTGTCCTGCATCCAGGAAGAATGAGGCAAACAGACACGTGGAGGGTGACAAAATGAAGAGGAGCTTTACTGAGCAATAAAACAGCTCAGAGGAGACCCACAGTCGGAAACTCCTCTCTGTAGCCAGGGTGTCCCAATGAGTGCTCAGCTCTCAGCAGAGAGGGTAGTTACCCTTGGCTAGGAAGATCATTCTGATGAGTGCTCAACTCTCAGCAGAGAGGGTAGCTCCTCTCTGCTGGGTAGGTCTTCTAGATGAGTGTCCAGCTGTTGGCAGAGAGGGTACTCCTCTCTGCAGCTTGTCATCCTATTGTCTCCTCAACTCTCTACAGAGAGGAGACTTTGGGGTGGGCAACTCCTCTCTGCAGCTGGTCATCCCAGTGTCTCTTCCAGTCTGCCTGACTCTTGGGCTTTAATGGGCCTCAGAGGGGAAGAAGTGTGTGCCAATTACTCCATGGGCAGCCATGCGTGAGCCTGGCAAAAAACACCACAAATTCCCACTCCTGTCTGTGAGAATGGCAACCGGGCCCCCAGACTTCAGGCCTTCCATGGCTTGAAGGTGGGGCCTCACCAGGGGCTCGCCCCCTTTCACCCAGGAGCATGTCTGCCTCCTGCCACCATTCAAGGCACCCAGGCTGTTTGTGCCCAGGGGGGCCTATAATCCAGCACTGAGCTACCCTCAGCACCCCCTCAGCCTCCCTCCCATGCTTGTTGGGACCCAAAGTCTGGAGGGGGTCGAGGCTGCAGGGGCATGGTGTGTAAATGCTTCTCTGAGCATGTGCAAAACTGGCAGGGCTGCAACAATGCTCAGGCTTGGCCTTGACTTTGCTTTGAGATCAGAGCAGGCAGAGAGAGCAGTGAGAAGCCAGGCCGAAGGAGCAGACAACCCCAAGCCTGCAGGGGCAAGAGGTGGCCTTCCCAGGCCCCCTGAGAGCTCAGAGATGTCTGGGTCCACAGTCGCAATTTAGGCAGCTGCAGCCATGTCCGGGAGGGCGAGGCTCCTGCCTGCTCCCAGCTCTTCCTGACTCTATGGAGCAAAGCACTACCCCAGGCCCAGCTCCATCTCGGGGCCCCTTCTTACCCACTCCTCCATGCCCAAACACACTGCAGTCCTGCAGGCAGGCAACACAGCCTGGTCCCATCACAGTGGTTTCCAGGGTGTCAGGCAAGGTGGAGGTGGCACAGTGACCCCAGCCATCCCTGCAAAAACAGATCCGACACTCCTGGGGCCAGCCTTGTGAGTCCCGGCTGCACATTTGCCTAGGTGCTTGTGGGTCCCCAGGATCTGACAGGGAGTGAGGTTGAGGCTGTGGTGAAAGCTCTGGGTCTGGGAGTGCGTCCTGACCAGCTATGCAAGGGTGGGTGTGTCACAGTCCAGTGCCTCAGAAAAGTGGGGCACAGGGAATCGACCACTGCCACTGCTGCTCTCACAGCCACTGCTGCTCCCACAGCCACTCCTGCCACCATAGCTAGTGACTCCCTGCTGCAGCCAACTGATGGCAGTGGCTGCTCCGGATGGCCTACCCCTGCCATCGCTACTGACAACAAAATTGAACCCTGGAAAATGTATATGATCCACTCAAGACTTCATTAGATACCAGCACTGCAGTCACAAAAAGAAATTATTTTTTCCTAAATGTATTTGTTTTAAAACAGTAAGAGAAATTTTGTAAAATTATCAAAAGCAGTTATATTGCTTAAGTTACAAAAATATTATCTATTATATTTATTGTATGTCAATCGTCATCCCTCTATGGGAGCTAGGGTGCAGTGAAACATGCAGACAGAATTTACTAAACGGTCCTTCACTTGAAGACAATCATGACTTAAATGAAATGACAAAAGCACTACACAACAACCTTTGGCATCAAAGAGATGTTTAGATTATTTATCATAAACTACATGTGCTCTTAGAAACTGGAAAATTTAGTGGTTAAAGTAATCTGGACTTTGGATTTGAATTAATACCTGAAGAGGTAGATAGAGGATCAAGGCGTGATATAGGCATGTTTTGGTTATGCAACCGTGAGAATCCCACCCTATTACCATATACCCTTTTGAAATAACACTAAAATGACAATTCTTCATTTAATCTTTTCTCAAGCAGGAAGAGCCTATTCTGAGCCCTGTGTCTGCCTAATACTCTAGTATCACAGCAGTTGCCTCCAGTCTGGGGAAGGGCAAGGCCCCAGTGTCAGATAAGCTGAATTCAGGTTATTTTCTTCTCGTGAACTTTGCAGTCAGCACGCTAACTCAGTTTTGTTATATTCCCATTTGTAAAATTGTCATGAGGAGCCTAGCGCTCAAAGAAATTAAAGTAGGATCATAAGTATAAATCTAAGCTTTTGCTGGAAACACAACAAAAGGATGTAACCTCTTTAGAAATGTAGAGATCTATGAGTCTGGCTCATTCTGGACATTTTTATCTTATAGAAGGTAGTGATGGTGGGCAAAGTCTCAGTTTACACCAAATAGGCCTAAGAAGACAGGCAAATATTTCACATGTTAAGAAGATTCCCACACTTGACTGTTCATGTAGTCCAGATGGTGTCTACATGGACCAAGAGGCCAGTTAAAATGTAAGGGGATTACTGACTATAACTCTGTATTCATAACTTTGTATCTATGTATACCAAACTATTTAAAAAACTCTAATATCAACATTAAAATCAATAAAATAATTGCTTTAAAATTTTTTAACTATGTATAGTTACTAATTCATTCAAATATTTCAAAAGATTGTTGCTTTTTGCACCCTCCTCATATAGAGGTAATGTGGGGTCCATGGTATTCTGAAATACATACATAGAGGTATCCTTGCAATCTGTACTGATGTAATGCACTCTCTCTCTCTCTCTCTCGTCATCAGCAAGTTATCATTATCAGGCCATTTAGGCCAATATCTGAAATGGAAATAATATTACATCATTTCCTGATTCTGAATCTTTTCAGAGGTACTATTAGGCCTTCCAGTAAACGTGCATGCCAGACCAAAATAGAGACATGCAAAGCCAGTTCATGACTTATTTCCAGTAAGCAGTAATCTTACCTTTTAATTTCTCCAAATCACTGAGGGCAATGCTCAGTGATACTGTACTGAAGATTTAGAGGAGTTGTCCAACAAGCAGCTACCCACACATGTTTTGAATTTCACAGATAAATAATTCAAAGTTTATCTACGTACTTTCAAAGTTAACTTACAACCTCTGCCATATTCATGTTTTTGTAACACTGCAGGAGTTTCCCAGGGAAGAACATATTTCTTCCCCCTTCCTATCATGAGGCTAGCATAAGTCAAATGAAAAACAAAACATTCAGAACTAAATTTGCGTAACTTGAACATTTATGTCATTCTTTAAGATATACGGTAGGATTATGTGGATTTAACATTATTGAGAATAAACATATATATTAAAATAACATTTAAGATCTTTTCTTCAACTGACTTCTGCCTTCTTAAAATATGATACATTTGGACATGCTTCACAATATCACCGTAGGGAGAAAGATATCTCACAGGTCACATTGTAGGATGTTAACAATTATTTCAATATTATTTTTGATGATACCAAAAATAGCCAAAGAGCCAAGTTTTCAAACTGTTTTCTGAGTGTTAAGAGCCCTGATTTCAATACCACCCTACTAATGACTCACTCATTGATTCTGCCCAAGATAAACAATCATTTTCTTTATTCACCAACAAACAAAATGTTTATGCTATGAAAAACTTACCTACTTCTGGCATTACTGTTTGTATCAGCCTATATGTGCATAACTCTCAAACAGCTACATTTAGTCGACCGGCTAACCTAACATAGAGCTTGGCTTTGGAGAGAAATATCTAGAGGGTGATTAGCTTAAGTTTTCACTTTTTACTAGTGTTTGTGCTTTCTGTGCATGCTGTGTAGTGTAGCGAGAAGAACATTGTTTTTGACGTTAGGAAGAGCTAAGTTTGAATTCTTATACTGTTTAGCACTGATAAACAATTTTTGACTCACTCTCTTCATCCATAAGATGGGAACAATAGCATCTATCTCCTTATTGAGACTATGAAATGTGATTAAATATGTGGGAGAACATATGGGCAACAGTGATACAATAATTGATACCTATCATTCTTGTGAAAAACTTTATCACTGTCTGAAAAGTACATATGCTAATAAAATACTTTTGAAATTTTATCATTTAGCATTCAACCCTTTAATCTGCTGATTACTGAGTATGAATTGTACTTTTTTCTTATGAAAAACTAAGATTTGCGTGAGCCAGTAGAATGGAGAACTTGATCTTGTGTGTCTCACTATTTCATCTCATGTATTTTATAGTTCTTCACTTTTGTCTCTCTACAAATATCTGGCAAAGCACAAATTGATAGTCTGTTGACAACATCATTGATGTGATGTTTCCCCAGCTATGATAACCTATAACCAGAGAAATTATATCATCCTGAAATTTTCATTTCATTTAATTGGTAGGTGGAGCACTTAAGTCATTTGCCACCAACCTTTTCAGAATTTGATAGACATTTGAGGGCAGTGAGGTTATCTAACAGAAAAAAGAGACGTCATTCATTTGAATTTTTTTTAAACTTAGTCACAGAAACCTTGGTTAACAATTATTCTTTTAATATTGTTGACATTTATTATCAGCAGCAAATCAGTTTTGAAATTAAATTGGTTTGAACAGAAAAATAATAATTTACAAGTTTTACTTTGTAGATATAATTTCTGGCATAATACTCTAAATCTATTTATAATGTTTTCTCTCTAAAACCACTTATATTTTTAGTTCTCTCATTCTTCTTTATTATCGTGGAAGATATTGTGGCAATTTCTCAAAGACCTAAAAACAGAAATACGATTCAACCTAGTAATCCCATTACTGGGTTATATACCCAAAGGAATATAAACCATTGTGTTATAAAGACATATGTATGTATATGTTCATTGCAGCACTATTCATGATAACAAAGACATGGATTCAACCCAAATACCCATCAGTGATGGACTGCATAAAGAAAATGTTATATAAAACAAGGTCATGTTCTTTTCAGAGACGTGGATGGACCTGCAGACCATTATTCTCAGCAAACTAATGCAGGAACAGAAAACCAAATACTGTATGTTTTCCCTTACAAGTGGGGGCTAAATTATGAGAGAACATGGACACATAGAGGAGAATGGCACACACTAGGGCCTTTTGGATGGTGGAGAGTGAGAGGAGGGAGAAGATCAAGAAAAATAACTAATGGATTCTAGACTCAATATCTGGGCAATAAAATAATCTGCATGGCAGATCCCCATGACACATATTTACCTGTACAATAAACCTGCACATCCTGCTCATGTACTCATGAGCTTAAAATAAATGTTAAAAAATAAAAATTAAAAGATTATATTACATAAAAACCATTATCTGAAATTGATAAATAAATCAACAATATTTGAGCTGGTCCTGGCGATTTAAAACCATGAGTCTGGATGAAGAAAGCAAAAACTGTTCTAAATACCCAGGCCTCTGTGCCAGTTTAGCAGCTTATAAGGAAATCCAGAAATATTTGTAAAGAGCATGTAGGTGGAAGGACATGCTGATCTTGTTTTTTTTATTGCAAACAAGCCAAGCCCACACAAAAATGCTAACATGTTCATATTTCTCAGTTTGGAAGATAAACTATTATGATAACTTTCTCTGACATATTTAGATTTATAAAAATTAAACTTTTTCTTTAATAATTGAATCTGGACAGTAAATTAAAAACAAATAAAAAGGAAAAATATAAAATTAAACTCTAAATATAGTTTAAATTTTAAATAGTTTAGAAATTTTTAAGTTGACTAATTTTAGTCACCCATTTATGTCTTTGCTTTTTATTATATTTATCTATCTCTGTTTTATACATATACATGCACAGATGAATACATGTTAACATGTAGTGTGTATTATACATATAAACATACATTATGTACATTATGTTTGTGTGTGTATATATATAAATATATATGTTATGTTTGGCTATGTCCCCACTCACATCTCATTTTGAATTGTAATCCCCATGATCTCTATGTGTCCAGGGAGAGACCTCATGGGAGGTAATTGGATCATGGGAGCAGTTTCTGTGATGCTATTGTCATGATAGTGAGTGAGTTCTCAGAAGATCTGATGGTTTTATAAGGCAGTTTTTCCCACTCTTGCTAGCTCTTTCTTTCCTGCCTCCACGTGAAGAAAGTCTTTGTTTTCCCCTCAACTTCCACCACGATTGTAAGTTTCCTGAGGACTCCCCAGCCATGTGGAACTGTGAGTCAATTAAACTTCTTTTTTAATAAATTACTCAGTCTCAGAGAGTTCTTTATAGCAGTGTGTAAACAGAATAATACAGTAAACTGGTACCAAGGTATAAAGAGACCCAAAAGTGTGAAAGTGACTTTGGAACTGGGTAATGGACAGAAGTTGAAACAGTTTGAAGGACTCAGAAGAAGACAGGAAAATGTGGGAAAAATGTGGAACTTCCTAGAGACTTGTTGAATGGTATTGACCAAAATGCTGATGGTGATATAGACAATGAAATCCAGGCTGAGGTGATGGGAACTGGAGCAAAGATCACTCCTGCTATGCTTTAGCAAAGTGACTGGTGGCATTTTGCCCCAGTCCTAGAGATCTGTGGAAGCTTAAACTTGATGGAGATTATCTGAAGCAGGAACTTATGTTTAAAAGGGAAGTAGAGCATAAAAGACTATAAAATTTGCAGCCTGACAATGAGATAGGAAAAAAAAAAAATTCTGGGGATAAATCTAAACCTGCTGCAGAGGTTTGCCTAAGACAAATGTTAATCACCATGACAATGGGGAAAATGTCTTTAGGGCATGTCAGAATTCTTCATGGCAGCCCCTCCCATCACCATTCCAGAAACCTAGGAGGAAAAAAAATAATTTCATGGACTGGACCCAGGGTATTGCTGCTTTGTACAGTCTCAGGACTTGGTGTCCTGGGTCCCAGCCATGTCTAAAAAGGGCCAAGGTACAGCTTGGACCAGTGCTTCAGAGGGTGCAAGCCCAAGCATAGGCAGCTTCAACGTAGTATTGGGCCTGTGGGTGCACAGAAGTCAAGAACTGAGGTTTGGGAGCCTCCAAGTAGATTTTAGAAGACATATGGAAACACCTGGATGTCCAGGCAGAAGTCTGCTGCAGGGGCGACGCCCTCATGGAGAACCTCTTCTAGGCAGTGCAAAGGGCAAATGTGGGTTTGGAGCCACTACACAGAGTCCACAATGGAGCACTGCCTAGTGGAGCTGTGAAAAGAGGATCATCATCCTCCAGATCCCAGAATGGCAAATCCACCAACAGCTTGCACTGTGAGCCTGGGAAAGCCACACTCAACAGGTGCAGAGCTTCCCAAGGCCATGGGAGCCCACCCTTTTCATCAGAGTGCCCTGGTGTGAGACATAGATTCAAAGGAGATTATACTGGAGCTTTAAGATTTAATAACTGCCTCTCTAGACTTTGGACATGCATGGGGCCTGTAGCCCCTTTGTTTTGGCCAATTTCTCCCATTTGGAATGAGAGCATTTATCTAACGCTTGTCCTCACATTGTATCTTGGAAGTAACTGACTTGATTTTGATTTTACCGGCTCCTAGGTAGAAGGGACTTGCCTTGTCCCAGAAGAGACTTTGGACTTGGACTTTTAATTTAATGCTGGAATGAGTTAAGGCTTTAGGGGATTGTTGGGAAGGCATGATTGTGTTTTGAAATGTGAGCATATGAGATTTGGGAGATGCCAAGAATGGAATTATATGCTTTGGCTCTGTGTCTCTACCCAAATCTCATCTTGAATTGTAATCTCCATCATCCCCACGTGTTGAGGGAGGGACCTGGTAGGAGGTTATTGGAACATAGGGGTGGTTTTCTCCATCCTGTTCTCATAATAGTATGTGAATTCTCATAAGAACTGATGGTTTTATGAGGCAGTTTTCCCTGCTGTTGGTAGCTGTCTCTTTCCTGCTGTCATGTGAAGAAGGTCTTTGCTTCCCCTTAACCTTCCACCATGATTGTAAGTTTCCTGAGGCCTCCCCACCCATGCAGAACTGTGAGTCAATTAAACGCCTTTTCTTTGTAAATTGCCCAGTCACTGGCAGTTCCTTATAGCAGTGTAAAAATGGACTAATGCAATATACACACACATATATGTATATAAATGTCTGTGTATATATACATACATACATACATGTGTGTATACATATATATACACACACACATACATGCACATATAGTATTTGACCAGTCTACCTCTGTATTAAATTGGCAGAAACTAAGCCTTAAAATAATATGTTAAATTCTTCAGTATGCAGAAGCCTCCAATTTCTATCTGAGATATGAAGTCACTAGTAGTGAGGACACTAGATTTCTTTTCTCCACCATGAAATTTCAAAAATAATAGTTCTCCCTACATGCATCATAAAAGATTAACATACCTACCTTATTAGAAATCTTTCTTACAGTTCTATCATTTTAACTAGATAGTTTAACATGTCTTTGCCAGTTCTAGCTAATTCTATATTTACTTTTGGAGGAGCTAAACTTGGGAAAGAACAAAGATCAGTTTCTGCTTATGTGTGTGCACACATACACACATTATCTCAAAAGAAAAGCAAAAAACTTTCGATTTTTATACAAAAGGAAGTTTTATGATACTACTTCTGATTCTACCATTGCTTTTTCAAAACTTCTAGCCCAAGAAAAAGCAAAAATCAATCTTTCATTCTTCTCAATGTAGTTGGAATAAACTAAATTTAAAATAGAATAGTACATGCTGACTTTCTTCTGACAGTTGAAGAGGTTGAGTTTAAAGGGCATCTAAGAGTCTACATTGGGAGCCTCCTTGAAAATCTTTCCTTCAAAGGCTTCCATGGACTCTTCAGGATGAATTTTAACTCTATCTTCTCCTATATTACTACACAAACTGCCTGGTCCTGGCTGAGACATTGTTGACTTCAGTCCAAATTCGTGTACTCTAATCTTTGCAATTTTAACTCTTACTGCTATACACTTACTTTCACTTATTGAGTCATTTCTTCCTGGGTATCTCATTCAATTCCCAGGGAAGCATTTATTGGTTACTGCAGCATGCTACGATCCATCCACTTTTTCGAACTTTAATAGTACTTGCTGTTAAAGCATTCTTATAATTTTAATGACAATCTTCCCATATTGTTTGAAATGTGAAATACTTGGATCTGCTGCATAACCTTCCTCCTAATGTAGTGCTTGATGCATAGTCAACCCCTACTAAGTATTTTTTGAAGGAATAAGGCCTTCATGACTAAACTTACATATTCAATCATCACTGATTCCCCCAGGCTGTCAGTTGCTCTTATTTCTCCTTATATAACATTTTAATAGTCAGACAAGTATCAAATATTTTAAAAACATTTTTATATACCAGACACAGGTAAAGCATAAAGGAACAAAAAGTAACATGATAAACCTGCTTGTGCACAATTTAAATTATTTCTAGTATGAAAATATAGATAATTTTTAAAAGCAAGTTCAAAAAATAAGCTAATTAGTTTTAGCGAATGATAATTCTATAAAGATAATAAAATGGGTTACGAGATAGAGTTTTACCACAAATGATTAGGGAATTACCTTAGTTGAGCTTTTATGAAGGTCTTTCTGAACAAGTAATATATGAGTGGAATCAGGGATGATAAGTGAGAGCCAGCCATGTGTAAACCTATGAAAAGATAGTGTAGGGAAAGCAAAAAACAAGTGGATTTTCCCTGAGGCAAGAAAATCTTTAACAGGTTTCATGCACAGATTGTGATTATGCCAGGCCATAGACCTGGCATAAAGAGAGAGATAAAAGAGACACGTGATAGACTCTGTGACATCTTTTGTCCAAGATAAGGATCAAGCACTTATACTGATGACAATGAAAAGCCAGTGGAATGTGTTAAGCAAGGGAATTGCATGGTGTGTTTTATTTTTTGCAGTATGACTACACTCTTATTTGTAGAGTGAGCTGTAGTGAAAGCAAGATTGAACCCAATAAATCAATTTAGTGGCTGTCATAGTAATCCTGGGAGAATAATAATGGTGACTCGGAATGAGGTGGTCTTAGGGGAGGTTGAGTAGTGGTCATATTTATGACATGTTTTAGAGTTAAAGTCAGCAGTGTATGCTGATGGATTGGAATTGAAAGTAGAAAGAGAGAAATCAATATGGGCTCTTTTCACACCTAGTGTCTAATGGTGGCATTAACAGAGATGAAGGAGATTGGGAAGAGACAGAGTTAGGGGGTGAATGAAGGAACGTTTTACATTACTTTGAAACCACATGACATTGGAATCATTCCACACAGTAGGATAAGCTCCTAATGGGCAAGGATTATGCTTAATTCCACCTTGATAAAGGTAGAATGCCACATGTTTTGAAGACTAAGCTTTGAACTTGTCTCCCAAGTTCTGACTCAGATATCAGGTCTTTTGTTATGAAATGAGGATAATGTTGGCTGCAAAAAAACAAATGTCCTTAGGAATTTAGACAACAAGTGTTTGGGAAGCACCAAGGACAGTGCCTGTCTTTTGAAGGTACTTACAAAATAACTTGTATCTTTCTTTGTTATTTCAGTAACTAGCCTAATATCTTTTATATAACAGGAACATTTTCCATGATATAATTACAGAAATATAGATGCTGACACAAACATTTAATTATAGACAAAGAGTACAGTAGGATGGCATTCACTTTTTTTCTGCTTATAAGTTTAACACTCAATACTTTTATGTGCAAGTGTTGTGCCCAGCACTGGAAAGATGCTACAGTGTGTTGGGTTGGAAAAATTAGATGCCTAGAGTAACCCTTATATGTGGTCCAGGAGCCTATTTTCTCAGCCTCACAAATGCCTAATTGCCTTATCCCTGTGGATTCACTTTCATTATTCTTTCACCGATAAGTTGCCAGATCAGGAGCAAGAAAAGGAGGATATCATGAAAACTGTGCCCAGATGACGTTGCTGGTGTGCTTTGTCTTTGGAGAGTCCATGCAAGGAAGTAGGAAGATGGGGTCACTTGGCTGATGATTTCAGGAACAACATATATCTTTCTGATCATCTTCCCAAAGGCTGTATGTGAACAGAACAAATATCAGTTACACTAGAGCTAAAGGTGATTGGGATTGATTATGAAGACTTAGGGGTCACTAAGCCAAACTCAGAGAGTTGAGTGTTAACAACAGAGTTGCGGAGATTACTTGAAGCATAAGGGCCAGTGACTGCAACAAAACCAACACCAGCAGCATCAGTGAAACCATGTCACACCACATCCTGGATAGAACTGTGTCTCAGCAAAGATATTTTCAAGTGCTAACTAGGAGTACTTGTGAATGTCACTTTATTTGGAAATAAGGTCTTTGCTGATGCAATCAAGTTAAGAAGAGGTCTGGCTGGGCGCGGTGGCTCATGCCTGTATTTCCCACACTTTTGGAGGTTGAGGCGGGTGGATCACGAGGTCAAGAGATCAAGACCATCTTGGCCAACATGTTGAAACATGTTCTCTACTAAAAATACAAAAATTAGCTGGGCGTGGTGGTGCACACCTGTAGTCCTAGCTACTCAAGAGGCTGAGGCAGGAGAATCACTTGAACCCCAGAGGGAGAGGTTGCAGTGAGCTGAGGAAGCACTACTGCACTCCAGCCTGGCAGCAGAGTAAGACTCCATCTTAAAATAAATAAATAAATAAAAATTTTTCAAAAGAGGTCATACTGTTTTAGGATGGCCCAAGTTCAATGACTGATGTCCTTATTAGAAGAGGAAAGTTTGGAGACAGAGATAAGAGATATAAAGAAAAGGAAGCCTAGTAAAGACAGAGGCCAAGATTGGAGTGGTTAATCTACAATCCAAGACACACCAAGGATTATGATAACCATCAGAAACTAGGAAGAGACAAGGAAGGATTCAACCCTAGAGATTTCAAAGCATGTGTGGCCTGGACAAGACCTTGATTTTAGACTCTTAGCCTCCAGAACTGTAAGAGAATACTTTTCTGTGTGCTAAACTACTCAGTCTGCAGTACTTTAACAGCCCTAGGAAACTAATATATATAGTGCTGAAGAAGTACCAAACAGGATAAATCAGGCACTGTCAACATACTTACAATCTATTCATGAATGCATTTAAACAACTAGGTAGATAGATAAATGGATGGATAGACAGATGCATGATATAGATAATACATATATAAAGTATATTTTAAGGCATTATGGCACCAGTCTATGTTATATATCATTTTATTGTTCAGGTTAAGTGTACAAGAATGTTACTATGAGAAATTCCTGGGACAAAATAGAGAGGCAGAAACACTGAGAAAGCCATCAGAACACAATACAGGTCTGACCCCGAGTAAAGAAGAAAAAAAGGGAAGAAAAGAAAATGCCTTAGATAGAACATTCTTAAACTGTTTTGCAATCTAAAAAAAGTCGAGAAATGTCACTGGGAGTCCTCAAGCCAAAGTCACCTGGGAGAATTTGCCATCTTTCAGAAATGCTTCTGTATTAGCATCTTTCCACATTCAGCATTGGCTGGGAGTAGCCCATGGGAATGGATGACCTCAGAGCAAATGCAGTGATAAATTTCAGACCATAGCACTGAGGACGGCCAGTCAACTACTGTATGATACCTTGAAAACTGAGGACTGTCAATCATTTACTTTATGGTACTTGGAAAACTGAGAGCTATGTCCTCATGGTTACTTTAGGTGGAATAATAATAGACTGGGAGGAAAAAGCTCTAACATTAACTTTGTATACCTGCCACCGTTTGTATGGAATGATTTTTTAAATGTTGTAACCATCCTTAACTTGTCCAAACAGAAGGGGTAGGGATGGTGAAAAGGGAGTCAGGGAGAAAGTGGAAGGTTCAGGGTATTTGCCAGAGTCTCTTTATGACTTTTTCTATTTATATATCTTTCTTATATAGTATCTATAGAGTACTTTTCGTGGAGGGAATTAAGATATCATTGTTGGAAGAAAAGAGACATTCTTTTATCTCTATTTTCAGTGTTGTAGCAGCATAGACACTGTTTCAATGTAACACTCTCTCTCTTATCCTGTCTAATTCTGGGGAACTCCAATGTGAGTGTTGAAAATGGATTTTTCCAGGCCCAATAATGCCATTCTTTCCACTTTTCTTTCTCAAAAATTTTGTGTTTCTCTCAGCAGGCATTTACATTATTCTAACATCAGCATTCGTATTGTTTTCCGAGACATCCCTTAGGTGGTCTTATTTCAGGCCAGCAAACATTTCCTGGGGACCTGATATGAACTGGACACTGAGGTAGCATGTAATGATTTCACAGAGAAAATATGTAGCCTCTGGTCTTAAGAAGTTTGCAGATAAGTGAGAGACATTGAAAAGAGCAATTTCAGTGTACTGTGATAGCGCCAGGTTAAAAATAGTTCCAGGTGTGTTTGAACACAAACATGAATAGTCAAAAAAACCCGGGCTGGGAAGTGGAGAGCTGGTTACCACGCTAAACTCCCTGGTGGCAAAGAGGTTTGCATATCATCTAATTTCCTCTGTCATGGGCTTAACCTGATGTGTTGCCTCAGTTTACCCCTCCTCCTTTCTGTCTCCAGCAAGTGGTTTGGGTGTCTGAAATATCATTAAATATTTAGTGCTATAAACTGTTAAAATAAAAAATCATACTTGTTGCTTCATATTGTCTGAAGTAGGCCAGAACATCGAAAAGTTAAGAAATATCCATATGCAAGCAATGTATAAAGTGACTCAAGTTGTAAAACTACTTAATTGTGGAGAAAGCACACAATTAAACCATGGATTAAGCTCCAAAGCTTACTCTTTATATAAATTGTTTGGAATGCACAATACAATTTCCCATAGAAAGCAAAGCTATATATTACCAGGCTAGTCCATGAAAGTCTAATTAGCTTATAATGTAGCTGGTATATCATATATTTCTCATGAAAATCGTTAAAATCATATTATTCACCAAAAATTGGAAAGATTGAATGTCCAATAATGGTGGCTTAATAAAATAAATTTTGTTTTAGCTAATTAGCTGTATAATAGAATACTGTGAAGCCACTGACGATTACCCTGCAGAAGATTATTTCCAAACCTTATGAGTTTTCTGATTTAAAATATTAGACAATACAAAGATATAAAAAGCACAATACAAAAGTTTTTTTCTCATTATCCCAGCTTCAACAATCATCCAGTATTAGTAGTTAGGCATGCGTTCCAGAGTTTGTAAAAGAAAATTATTAATATAAATGAAAAAACTTTTAATGACATAGAATTAATAAACATGAAGGTATATTTATTTGTATTTTTTAAACCCATGACATTAATACCAAAACTATTTAGTCCTAGTTTGAAAATGGGTAATTTATATTTTATTTTGTATTTTTTATTTTCTGGATTTATTTTATATGTTCATTTGTGATTTTCTAAAATTTCAGAATTTTCAAACTCTTTTCCTTCAAGAGTTGGCTTCGATGTTACTCTCCAGAGTAACTTCACCTGAATAATTTTTATGAAAATAACTATTCCTCTCTTCCTCTCTTTCTACCATTTTTGCCATAGAGATATCCCTCTTACTATGCTTTATCTCATAGTGCATATTAACACTTGGCATATCATATATCTGTTTATTTAATGTCTTCTCTCTCGTACTGGAATGTGCATTCCATGCAAGCAGAGGTCGTATCTGTTTTGATTACTGCCTTAATTCCAGCAACCTAGACAAGTGTTTGGAATGCAGAAGGCACATAATAAATATTTCTAAAAGAATTATTGGTTGCAAAAAAATTGCTATATAATTAGAAAAATGCTATGTTTTCAAACTGTGTTTATATAGTAAGCATGCTATTTTAACTTTAGCTATTCAAAGAGCAACAAAAAAAAAACACCTCAAATGGTATAAAAATGTAGTCCTATTGATATTAACCATTAATCATTTAGGAAAAGAGTAATTAGGAAAACAGAACAACATAGAAAGCTTCCTTTAGATTCTGATGTGGTCTTTTAAAGTACTTAAATATTTTCTGGATGGTGGGTACCAATTCTGTTCACTGACTTTTGAAAGGTATGCCCCCAACTAGGTCATCAGTCTGTTATTAGCACAGTTCGTATGCATTGTATTATAGCTATGATTTTATATATTTGGCTCAAAAAATAGAAGGTAAGGTAAGAGTAATTGAAGAGGAGGTAAAAGGGGCAGGGTGTGCTGAGAGACTTTTGAGAAGTTCTTGGACGATATTTGAATGATCTGATGTAACCAAAAGGAATAATTCAGGATAAACTACACTAAGCTGTGATGACAATACTAATATATTATTGGATTAAATCAACAAACTTTATTTTTCACTCAAGCTGTGTGCATCAAAGGTTGGAAGGGGCTCTCCTCCACATTGTCTTTGTCCACTAAAGAGGACCCAAGCCCAAGAGTCCCTTCTTTCTCTGACATACCAAAAAAAGGCCTTTGCCAATGAAAAAGTATGCACTGGTTCTTTAAAGCTCTTTTTTGTAGGTGACTCCTGTCACTTCTATTTATATTCTATTTGCCAATGCCAGGCACATGATCAAGAGTAAATTTCATGAGGTGGGAAAGGCCAATCTACCCTAACCCCAAAACAAGAGCGGTAATCAAATATTTGTGGACTGCCATAATGACTGCACAGCAGAAGAATGAGAAAGACTTTGTATGTGAGAAATCACATGTTTTAAAGGAAAAGAAAGAGCGCATTTAGCATCATCACTATTCCTCAGTCTGGGTTGGAACAGATGAAACACTTGAATATGCTTCCTCAAATCAAGCAATGATGGCGTTTCCTTAATTACAATATGGCATGAGCTACGGGTCTGGCGAAGAATAGTCAATACATTCGTCATGGTGATATTTAATTTTATATTTGCATGTTTTATATTTACATGTTCCAGATACATCCTATTCTCAGCTACAAACAACAGTATGATGAATAAGTAAATATAATTATAACTTTAATAGTAATACTATCGGTATCTCTAGCCATGAATTAGAAGCATAATGAGAGCAATGTGTCCTATTGATTTCAAGCACTTTACATCTTTAATAACTAAAGAAATGACAGGGCATCAAAACTTATAATGTGCTTTACTTAATGGTAAGTAACTCAAGCTTAAAAGGATTCTTTAGATGACTTTGCCTTCAAACTTCGGTTATTGCCATCTTCAAGTAATTTGCCTATTATTAGCTAAATCTAAAAATCATTAGTCTAGAAACCGAGGTATAACGGACACTTCTCTGATTTCTGTGATTCTTAGTTGCCAACATTAGCCACTCTATTTCCATCTTTCCCTTTATTATAATGTGCTAATACATTAGTTTGCTCCCTCTGGATATAAATACAATGCAGCTTTTAACTCTGTTTATGGGATACAGGAACACATGTCCTGCCAAAAGATTTCACATTGAGCTACAAATTACTAATCACTGAGTCATTTTTTCCATTTCATTCTTCTCCTTGTGTGGATAGAATTAGTGTGAGGATCCCATTAGCCATGGTGCCTTTACAGGCAGAGTATTTTTTTAAAAAAAAGAAATCAAAACAAACAGTTTTTACAGTGTCCAGGCATAAATGTATATTCAAAAAATCTGTGTAGGTTATTTTTATTGTGAAAAATAAATAACATTTAGAAACTTCGTGGGTTTTTTGTGTGGGTGTTTTTCTTAACTTCCATAGCTGAAGAAACATATTAGATATAAAAATACAGAATGGAATCATAAGTAGATAGTGAATTTATGAGAAGTACAGAAAGAATTTTGAAGAAGCGTTCTATTTGCCTCTTTGGTAAATTTAAAGATCACTTCTCCTTTCTATTTTAGGACCAAGAAATTATTTTTAGTTGCATGTCCATTATTAACTCTTTTTTTTTTTTTTTTTTTTGAGACGGAGTCTTGCTCTGTCGCCCAGGCTGGAGTGCAGTGGCCGGATCTCAGCTCACTGCAAGCTCCGCCTCCCGGGTTTACGCCATTCTCCTGCCTCAGCCTCCCGAGTAGCTGGGACTACAGGCGCCCGCCACCTCGCCCGGCTAGTTTGTTTTTTTGTATTTTTTAGTAGAGACGGGGTTTCACCCAGTTAGCCAGGATGGTCTCGATCTCCTGACCTTGTGATCCGCCCATCTCGGCCTCCCAACGTGCTGGGATTACAGGCTTGAGCCACCGCTCCCGGCCCATTATTAACTCTTTTACGTTTTTAATTATTTAATTATTTTTGGCTTTTGAGAAAATAAAAAGCATCAAGCAACATAGATTTGCAGTACTTATTTCTCTTTATTTGAAATATGTTTGAAGCAACGCATTAAGCTTTGTTGACTTGAGGTTTTAAAAGGCTACAGTACATATTATTTGTCCCCCCCAAAAAACTTTACTTAATAGATAATTTGTTTAGTTAGGCATATCTAATTTATCTGCAGAGTGTACAAGTTGGTACAGAGCATGTAACATATCCCCAGCACTTTCCTACGCACAGCACAAACTGAAATCTCTGCCCTCATGGAGCTGACATGCAGGCGTGGCAGGCAAAGAGCAAAATAAACAGTATGAGAGTCAGCTGGTAGGAAAGGAAGATGTGCTATCTGTGGCAAGTACAGGAGATTCAGTGGCACTTTTAAAGCAAGGACATCATGGTGCATTGCAATGGAATCATGAGCTGAAAGTGAGGAGGATCTGAGCCATGGGCATATCAAGGAAACAGTCCAGGTAGAAAGGAGGAATGGCTAACAAAAGACGCTAAAGCCCCAGCATGAAGTGTGGGATCTATTTTCATCGAGAGGGCCCAGTGTGATTGGGGCAGAGGTGAGAGAAAGACTAATAAGAGATGAATGTGATTCTTCCACGTGGACCCGTTTCCTCTAGCATCCCCAATAAGCTATTTTGAGAATTTTGCAGAAATCAAACAACACGAAATGAATGCCACATCTTAAACCTACTTCCAGAGGTGGACAGTGTGGCACCTTTTACCAGAACTTTGATGCAGAGCCTTAGTTGCACACATGACTTCCAGGGAAATATACAGGAGTGTTTAAATATATAGAGGTTTCCAGAAGAAGAGAGAATGAGAAGGATAATGATAACTATGGTGCACCACATTTATTCCTTTTATCCATAAAGTCAATTTTTTAAAAAATATCATTTTACAAATGACAGCAAAGAAAACTGGAGATTCAAGAACTTTCCTATTTGTATACTGAAAACTCCTGAGCTGGGATAGTCACCCCTGTCTATCTGTCCCTCAACCTTGCCTGACACTTTCCAGTGTATGGTCAAGTCCTCTACCTGTCAGTTTCACATATGAGACAGTCTGGTATAAAGGATGAATTAATTTAAAAGTTAGGAAGATAAGAAATACTCTGTCTAGGGTCATAGGCAATATCAGAATGATGGAATAAATAAAAGAGAAAGCAGAAAGGAAGAGTTAGTAACAAAGAATATAAGAAGCTTGAGCTGCTTATTGTAAGACTGGGCAGAGACAAAAAGATACAATTGTTGCTATAATGCAGTCACTGAAAATGAGTTGTTGTGGATTTTGAGGAGCCCTAGGAAGAGGCAAATAATGTTAGCATTTCTTTGCAAGAGAAATAAAGGTGGTGTAATGCTAGAGATCACAGATGAATGAATTGAAGTTTTCTAGCAAAGCAGAAACCGAGGTCTGGCCTTGAACCTTTGTTACTAACTCAGCCTCACAATGTAAGCACTTTAACCTGAACAGGTTTGTATGCACTGGCTCCAAATTAGTGAAATAATTGTGGTCATTAAGGTATGCATCAGTTAATGTCTTTATAGACTTAAGGTGGTATGCGATGCACACAAAGTGCTAAACAATAGTAGATTTAATTACTTTCCAGGACAGACAATTTTAAAAATCGAAAGCAATGTTGGGTTTTTATGGTGCAATTGCCTTTCCATTCAAGGTTTTGTTTTGTTTTCATTATCCTTGGAGTTTATGAGAATCCCATTAATGGCAAAGAGCTGTTAAAAGCTAGGATGATTTTTTTTTTTTTCCCCAATTCAGTGAAGATCAATTAGCACCTTCTAATTTTGTATGAACAAGGAGCAAAAAACAGATAGAGCATCACCATTTTGTGGTTGTTGTATCTGGATTAGCTTTCTCACCAAAACTCTTGTTTTCCTTCCAAATCTCCAGTGATGTGCCCGGGGCGATTTTGTCTTCAAGAAAATGGAATCATCCTGTGGTGATCAGACATGCTTATTGGACAAATGTACTCAAAAGGTTTTTTGGGGTTAGCTTTTCCAGGTGAGAAGGAAGGCAAAAAGAAAGATTCCAAGGGAATGCATTCTCATATATTGCTAATTGTCTTCCAATTTATTGGGAGAAAGAAAAATATCAAGGCAATTTAAGAACTATTATTGTTATTACTATTTTACAAAAAGGAAAATGGATAACCCAGTGGAACTTAGGGAACTAGGAATTGGAGTTCAATGTACATTCTCAATAGATAGCTTACTCGAAGTCTGTAAGCATCTTCAATTTACTAGCTTTTCCATGATGCTTTGGTGGATACTATATTGTCTGAGAATGGTCCTCTATTATCCCTCTTTGTCGCTACTGACGGACTAAATAAAAATTATATAATTACTGGTCATGGAAATAGAACAATATTATTTTCTTCCTGCCAGACGAAAAGAAAGTTAATGTACTGTTAAATATATCTGCTCAAAGTTATGCTCCCATGAAGAAATTAATTATTTTATCAGAGTATATATTACTTTCATGCAGTATTTTCAGTATCTGTATGGACATTCTGCTACTATAAATTAATTAGGAGTGGTGATCACTTCTTGATGTAAATGCTAACGGCCAACATGATGCTATCCCTCCTAGTTACTTCTTCAAGGAATGAACAGTAAGAACTGTAAATATTGTTTTTTTTAAACAAGACAGAAATATTTTCGTATGATGGTATGTTTCCTTTGTCAAGTATGCCTCCATTTTTGTTACATATTTTATATAATTTGTTAGATCACATTTGTGCAATGATGCCAACAGGACTATCATAGGAAAGAATATATTTGGTACCATGTTTCCAAATTGATTGAGCTATAGTTTATTATTTATTTATATACATGTATTATCGTCAAGTATTTTCTGCTACTTCCCTTAAGCTCAGTCACAGGACAAAATATCTGGGAGGAAAATACGTTTCACTCTAAATTGAAGTTAATTGCATTTCTCATAGTTTATATCTGCAAAAACCCACAAAATCTTTTGAACCCATGGGGGCAGCAACTGGAGTCTTACCCTATTGATTGTCATAACTATGGGGATTATCAGTGGTTATAAATGACGGAAAAGATTTGCCAAGTTTTACTTGAGCTGAAATTCAAGACCCGTATTAAATCCTACCCAGAAGGACTTACAGCCTCAAGAATGATGTTAATGTGGCCAGCTAAAGCCTTATTTACTTTTTCCTTAAGGATGATTAGCTGTTAATAAGCCAAGAAATCTCTGCAAACATGTACTACCTCACTCTGTGGATTGGTGCTTTACACTTATTTTGTTTTGTGTGAGTTTGTCATTGCATTTATAATTTAAAAATTAATATGAATGAAAAGAAACAACAAATGAGAACTATGCTTTGATAATTAAAGTTATCATCAAAAACAGCTGGGCACTGTAGCTCACGCCCACAGTCCCAGCACTTGGGAGGCTGAGGCAGGTGGATCACTTGAGGCCAGGAGTTTGAGACTAGCCTGGCCAACATGGTGAAACTCCGTCTCTACTAAAAATATAAAAATTAGCCAGACATGGCAGTGTGTACCTGTAATTTCATCAACTCGGGAGGCTGAGGCACCAGAATATCTTGTTATTCCAGAACCTGGGAGGCAGTGGTTGCAGTGAGCCAAGATCGTGCCACTGCACTCCAACCTGGGTGACTGAGTGAGACTCTGTCTCTCAAAAAACATTTTAAAAAGTATCATAAAAATATATCCACATCAATTCAAAAATAATACATTTTTACCACCAGGCACGGTGGCTCACACCTGTAATCCCAGCACTTTGGGAGGCTGAGGCGTTTGGATCACGAGGTCAGGAGATCAAGACCATCCTGGCAAACATGTTGAAACCCCATCACTACTAAAAACACAAAAAATTAGCCAAGCATAGTGGCAGGTGCCTGGAATCCCAGCTACTTGGGAGGTTGAGGCAGGAGAATTGCTTGAACGATCATGCCATTGCACTCCAGCCTGGGTGACAGAGCAAGACTTCGTCTCAAAAAAAAAAAAAAAAAAAAAAAAAATACATTTTACAACTCTTTTCTATGTTGGAAGATTTGCCTAAATCTTTAAATGTTGCCCTTTTTGGTGATTGGAGAGTTAAGATAGACAGCTAAATGGCTTTAGTACCATTAGGTTATAAAATCACCTCCATTACTCAGAAACTCATTTCTTGCTGCAAGACATTTATGTTGTTATATTAATAGTAATTACAATAATTATCGTAGCACTTACATTTGCAATTATACAATGTTGACCATCCCCAGTAAGTCCTGGAACTCTAGAAAAGGAAATAGAACGCATAGTTGGGAATCAGTTTGCCAGTGAAATGCAGACATCACTACATTGCAAAAGATGGTAGCTCTCTTCTCTCTTGCTTTCAGACCTTCCCAGCAGTTATTATTCAGAAGAACAAATTTAACTGAAAGTCAAAATATGAAACACAATCTGTTAGAATTAAGTGGAAACTGAAAAAGCTTCAAATAACTCTAAGGTCTAGTTTTTTAAAAAACAAACAAACAAACAAAAAACATAGGTAATATCCAAGAAAACCTATATATTTTTAGCCTTTTACCCAAAGGAAACACTCTTCTATCATTCATATTCTGCAGAAAATGTTTTTGATATATACACACAAAGACAATTCATTGACTGGCCATTTTTGTTGGCATGGGGTAAAGGTACCAGATAGCAATAATTTAAGCACACCCTTAGGATGATCTCGTATGGTAGATGCTTTTGAATGTATGTTCCGAGCTATAGAATCCCGGAGTAGCCAAGCCAGAGATTTGTTCCTTGTCTATGAGGAACATCTGAGCCTCTAGCCAGTCCTGGGAAACATGGGCTGTAGAGGGAATAGAGGCTCTGAGTTTGGGGTTGCCTGAGGGTTGCCAGGTGGAGGTCATTAAGGGGAAGGTGTTCAGTGAAACTGCATGTTGTTTGCGAATGGTTGTGGTTCTCCTGTCCAGCCCTCTACCACTGGAGTCTCTCTCCTGTGTGTCGCTTCTAATAAAACCACATGTCTTGTTTGCTGACTCTGGGTCTTCTCTTCAGCCTCTTGAATCTGGTGCTTCCCCATTAAAATTAATAGAGATTTGGCACAAGATTCAGCTATCACATCTTTAATCGCAAGATATTAAATCAAATGGGTATGTACATCTCCATGAGCTTTTGGAGTATTTCCTGGGAATCAGGGCAATGTCATTTAGAATAAGGAAGGAAAACCCTTTGATTTTATTCTTATAGCCCCTTTGTTCCAGTAATTTCTAAGACCACATCATGTTTTCAGGGTTTATTTTGGTTACATTGTGAATATAGGTGGATTGTACATTGACAGCTTTGCAGTTTCAATGAACCTATAAATGTAATAAAAATAGCATTATTGTATCGTTTAATACTTCTGTACATGATCTTGTCTGGAATTAGTAGTTTGGAATATTCTAAAATTATATATATATATATTCTCTAAAATCACATTTGAATTGATAAAACATGGTTCTACACATACACACACACTCCTAAACTTCTGATGAAGTTCCCCATTCTTACAAGTTCTCCTTAACAACAGCTTTAAATTACACTTCAGGATAAAAATAATTTACATGTCTTGGTTTTCTTCTCCTTCCTGTCTGCAAAATTCTATACCCAAATCTTTCTTAAAATGCTACCTCCTCCACACAGAATGAAACGATAATCTTTCCTTTCTGAAACCCTTAACACAGGAGCTGGCTATTTCTTTCTTAGAGTGTTTAATCAGAGTATGCTCTGTGAAAGCAGAGTTCTTTTTGATTGGCACCATGAGTATTCATCTTCCTTGTTACATAGTAGCTGCTCAATAAAATTACTTTGACTTGCATTCAGGTCTTCCTTGCACAAAACTGTTGCACAATCAGGTGTATGTCTTACCTGTAAAACCCACAATGCCAAATGCTTAGTAAATATTTAGCAAATAATAATGATTATTGTTACCTATACTAAAGATCTATAAACTCATAGAGAATAAAATTCTATCTTATTCATCATCTTATCTTCCACAGTGCTTTGTGCATACTATAGACAATATTTATTCAGTAAATGAATTCAGCCTGAGAGTTCTGTTCACAGTGTGCTTCTTAAATCCAAGTCTAAAGGTTTATATCCTGTGTAGAATACTTGTATTCTATACAATTTATATTTAATTAGGAGTCATATTTCCAGAAGCACTTTGGAAACAAGTGGCAACTATTCCAACAGGCCTATCCAAACACAATAAATTTGAAATACATTTGAGGAGAAAGGATATAACTCCTTCTCCCCCCACCCCCCAAAGAAAAGCTTGTCTATACTGAAGGACTTAATGTTCCTACCAGATAACTAAAAAATGTGCTGAATTCAAGGAAAGAAATTTATGTGTGGCCATCTGAACTTCAAGAAATAATTGCTCTGCTAAGATTTATCATCCCTACAATTGAGTTAATGGAGGGCTACATTTTCGTATGCAAAGAATCTTCTTTAAAAATAAAAGCAATTAAAACCTCTTAGGCACACAACCCTTATTTGACAAGAAAGCTGTACTCGCATATAACCTGTCGTAGCCAAGTCTGCAAAGTGCACTCCTGATAAGTTTTTAAATATAAAAACTACTACTTCTTGAAGATTGACAATATTGGCCATATTCTCCCAGTTATGTGTTGTTGAAAGAACAAATGACTTCCTAGGAAGGAAAAAAAGTTTAAAAAACTGCCAAAAATATATAGTAGTCATTTTTCACTATAACAGAAGACAACTCAGAAATATGGAGTACAAGAAAAAAAAAAGAAAAAAAAGTCCATTTAAAATGGAGATGCTTGCCCATTTACTTCTCTTAAGAATGTCTTCCAGGAACAGAAAGCATGTCCTTGGTGAGTCAAATGAGTTTCATTTAGGTTTTAGATTAGCTGCTGCCCCTAAAATATATCTTGATGGGCTTGTGTTAAATGACAAGGTTGTGAAATGAAATACAAATTAGGCTTAACTAGGATAGACAGCATTAAAAAATGTGCTCGACTCAACAGGGAAGTTCAACCAAAGTTCAGTGAGTTCATGCTGGTGTGAAGTGGGGTGAAGGGCTGGGCACAACATCACATCTGCTGTGGGTGGGACCTCACTAAGACATCTTCTTGCTTCCAAATGCAGGTGATGTAATGAGAACATACACAAACATGGGCTTTCCAGCAGTGACTGACAGCTTGTCGGATGCCGTTAGTTAGAGCCACAGAGGATAATTCTCACACTCAGTTTTAAGACCAGCATGCTCTCTATTGGTTTGCACTAAATATATGTTGACCAATATTTCAAGCACAGTGTATATCTGCATCATGAATATATGTTTCTGATTTTAACAGTCATCATTCAAATGCTTGTGAGCAAAAAGATGAATTGAATGGCATCAAAATCGATATTATCTTTTCCAACTATTATACACATTTAAACAATTCATTTACATAATTTAAAAATAACTTTGAATTCATATCACATATCTTAAGAAAACTATTTTATTTATTTACATTAAGATATTTACAAATTTGAAACACTTTTTAAATTCCAGATCTATCTGATAACACAACTGTTTTCTCATGATATAGTCTAGGATCTAAAACAATTTACATTGATAAAACATGGTTAACATATATGCTAACTGTTCAAATATTTTGTGTTTTTAATTTAATTCTCTCAAAATGCTATTATGGAGATGCTATTATCACCTGTATCCCTGTTCCACAGATGAGAAGAAGGCTGAAGCACAATAAGATTTAGTAATTTGCTAGAGGGGCCAGGCTTGTATGGCAGGGAATCAGAATTTAAACACATATTGTGACATCCTGCCATTTTATGCTCAACGAAAGAAGAGGGAATTACAAAGGACACACAGTGAGAACACCAGGACGGTCCAAATTGAGAGATCAAAAGTGGGGATGTGCAAAACCAGTTTAAATCATGTTACTGGTTAAAACTGCTAATGGGTACAGGGATTTATCTGGGCAGTAACGAAAATGTTCAAAAATTGATTGTGGTGATGGTTGCACAACTCTATGAATACACTAAAAACCATTGAATATGTGTGTGCGTGTGTGTGTGTGTGTATTTAATACATGTAATTTCACTATTTTGATTAATCTCTCAAATTGTTACTGAAAGGCTGTTATCAGACCAGGAAAGACTAATTGATGCTATACAACCTTGTTTAATTATATTTAAAGATAGCCTAAAATCGCAGTATAGCATTGCGTGAATTGACATGTTCTTCCATACCATAGGATTTTTTCCCCCCATTTGGTAACTTGATTGTAACATACACTTCCTTGTAACTTGATTATGACTTGTAACATGACTGCAACATACACACAGTGCATCTTATGTATTTAGAAATCTTCTCTTCTAATTACTCAGAAAGTAATTCTAATGTGTCTTTCTCCTTTTTAAAACATTCTAATTAAAATTGAAAATACATTCAAATATCATTATTTCTGTTTTTTCTTCTTTATCTTCAGCCTTGTTCTTTAAAGTTTTTTTTTTTTTTTTTTTTTTTTTTTTTTTTTTAATTTGAACTATGGGACAGTGGAGAAGTTAATTTGGGGTGGGTCACTTTCTGAGGACCTTTTAAAATAAATTGGATTTCAACTGCTTTTTTTCTTACCTGGAAGTCAACAGAAATACTACCTTTATCAAAACAAAGCATTCTGTCTTCTATTTTTATTATGAGTATTCACGGTCTAATTTTCCTAAAATTACATCTTCATATGTTAAACAAAATTTTTGTTGCCCTAGGGAAAGATGTAGAGGGCAATTTAATCCCACAGTGTATTAGATACCTTATAAAGTACTCATTTTTGTTTTATTTTGTTTTACTTAAAAACATATTTTGTGGTATGAATTGTGAGAGAAGATAAACCAAATGTACTTGTACTGTGTTTCATTTGTATTTACAGTGTGTTATATTCTTTTATTCACATAATGAAAGGGTCTTATTGACCCTTATGTTGTAAGCTACATGAAAAATATGCATTTAGATTTTAATTGTAAACAGATTTAGTCACCACTGTTTATGTTCTTTTAGTCCGCATTAGCACAGTCATTTAAATAAAACATTTGTTTGTAAACTGTGTGTTTTACTTGATACAGCTAATTACAAACCTGGATGGGATTTTTACGATACCTATTTTAAAGTATAGTTGTTATGTAAATTGAAACATTTCATCTTAAAAATGCCTTGCGTTTGATTTAATATGCTTGAATTAAATATATTCTATCTACTTGAATCTCTCTCTATTTAAAGGAATTTTTCTGAAAAACAGGCATGGCAGTTAACTTCCTGTCTGTGGCTTTCCAAGAATGAATTAAAATGTGTAAAATGATTTGAGATTCATGGTGAAAGGATGCTTTAGAGTGTTAATCCCCCATGAATTCTGCCTCCAGGATTCTGTCTAAATGAGCAGGAAACTTCTGGAATTGAACAAGCATTGTGGGTGGCCATGCTACGGTTAACAGGAAGAGAAGGGAGATTTCAATTAAAGATGTGAGTTAACTCACATAAATACTATTATTTGTGGGTGCTTGTGCATGTGTGTGAGTATAGGCCTGCACACTGATAGAACAGAGAGACCAAAAGGACTGAAATATAAATTCTCCCATGTGTCAGGAGAAATGCTCTTGGGAGAGGATAGATATTTTCAGGAATTTATTTTGTATCTCGTAACATACTTCAGTGATTTACAATACCATTGAATTTGGCTATGATCAGGATTTTGAAGACTTGTAGATAAATTAAAGGGCAGCATTATGTTTTCCTTTACTGTTGAAATTTTATAGCCTAAATTATTTTTCCATTTCTATTTCCATGTTCTGGGTTTGGGAAGGAATGCAACATGCATTATTTCCTGTGTATTAGAATGGGAAAAATTTTCCACGTTTTACACACACACACAGTTCAAATAGTATTGCCTTAAAGAACAGAATTAGAAATCCTGTCTCTGATGATTACTGCATAAATTAATTTCTGAATTATTTTCTACATTTCTTCATTATCCATTTGCAATTACAATATTTCTGTGTTGAGGTATACTAGCAAAGTAACTTATTAATGTTTTCTTTAGCCATCAGTCATACATACGCGCACACACACACATACACACACAAATACATACATCTATAATTAAATTTATATTATTGAATTGCTATTTATAAAATTGTTTAAAAGTAAGTAAATTCCTTCAATTTCCAAAAGCCAGATATTTAAACATTTCCACATATAATTTAAAACTAGCAAGTATAACCATTCAGCTAGTCTAATTTCATGTGAAATACTATGTATGAAGTTGGGTAAGGTGGTGAAGGGTTGGGGTAGGTATAAAACACTTTGTGAGGATATTAAAAATTAAGAGCAGAATGACTTTATCATTTGTTTTTTCATATAACTATCATTTGCATGAGGGACTTTAGTTTTGTTTCTTTTAAAATTTTTTGAGATTTGGTGCCCTGGTGTCTTCAAATTCTAATAGAACAATTGGAATTAGGCACCTAATTTTTCAACTTCTTAAGGAAAATGATAATGGATTAAGCAGCAGAAAATGCCTGAAGGTTTCAGTGATGTACTCTTCCCTGTCTTTTAGAGCACACCTCATTTTTGTGTTTTATTACTTTTTTCACCATTTTTCATGAATAATGGGGCTGGGTACTGCTGCTGCTTTAGGGATGGGGTTATATCCCAATCACCATATTAGAGAATTGCCTGGTCCCATAGCAGATATTCCTACTGATGAAATTCATGAAGATTCCACTCAATGGAACCCCCCAGAGGGAGTCTGTTTATAAATGATAAGGACAATCTGTCTAATGATAGTTTCTTTCTCTTCAGAATGCCACTAACTCTTGAGATGTGTTTGGCATACTATATACTCTTTCTACCTTTCAACAGCAAACACAATCACGTTTTATTGTTATTTTTATTTTTTAGCATGAACAATATACCAAGAATTTCCTTTGAAGAGACATTGACTCGTAAGGTTTTCTTCCACATCTTGGGAAAGGCCCCACCAATGCATGCACGTGGCCGTGCCTTTACCAAATTTGAAGGCAAGATATTTTCCCTATGATTGGACAAGTCCTCACCCACTGCCACTCCAGCTGCCCCTCAGTCACACTTCCCCTTAGCCAGGCACCATTGGAGGGGTCACAGGCAATATTAGGATTTGGTAGAAAGGAACTGAGTTGAATATGTGTTTAGTGTGTGTGCACTGGGACAATATTGATTTGGTTCACAGTAACTTCCATGTCTGGTTATTTGGGTCATGTCTATGCTGACTCTTGCTTGTCAGAACACAAAGGAATCTGTGCCATAGTGCCTGACACTGCAAGTATGCCCCTAATGGGATAGATGAGTGTTAGAAATATGTGGTACAAGAAGCTGGCTTTGAAAATTTTTTCAATTATGTGATGTATACAATTTTAGTGGGGAATTTGGTTTTCAACAATGCCAAATTAAAACAGAAATTCTTTTCTTTCAAGGATGTATGAAAATTTTCATACATTCAAGGACGTATGAAAATAAAAAAAAATTATTTTTCTTTGTTAATGGAAATGGTATATTTGCAAAAATGTGGTATACCTTTTAAAGTGGAAAGATGTTTTGGAACACTTCAACTAAACAGGAAAGAAATGATAGACCATTTATTTGGACTCGTAGGTTTTATGCCTTCTTTCCTCACTTTAAAGTTATTAAAATTTAGGAAATTTTTCTAATAAACTGAATGGAACCTGAAACATAAGTCATAATTATGTGAGTGGCAAAATTAGTAGACATTTTATTCTAATATTGAGAAGGAAATTATAACCAAAAATTTTACACTGTACCAAAAGTAGAAATTTGTTATGAATTAGAGATATATTTCAAACACAAGAAAAAGTTGTATTTTTTATTGTTAATGATCTACTTAATGTAGGGGATATTGTTACATGAATATATAACAAGAATAGTTATTTTTCTGATTTTAACAAAAATATTAGTATTAAAAAAAGAAGATGAAACTCATAATATGCCAGTATAATAAGAGCAAATCCTGACAAAAAGCTGGTAATTGTGGATTAGAAAAATCAAAGAAAACTTAGGTTTTGTCAACACACGCTCTTTAAATTCTTTGAAATCAATGAAACCCTCAAATTGACAATAACATTAACATTTATTGTTAGCATGAAGTGTGACGCTGAAACTTGTCTACATGATTAATAATAATAATACAATTTAACAATGCCACCTGAAAAACTGAATTCTCTCTCTATTCTCAACATAAACAAAATAGTGAAATTGTCATAAGGTGAAACCATCAAATAAGTATGTAATCAAAATGTACACTTAAAAGTATCAAGGAAGTATATCAGATAAAATTAACAAGAAAAGTCAAGTTATTTCAATTTCTGATTATTATGGTATTGATCAAATTTTTAAAATTTGTATTATTTTCTCAAGATAGATAAGCTATATATATACAGAACCTTTTTCAATCGATCAATATATTTATATATAGACGAATTTAAAAATATACATATATAGTGAGAGTGTGTGTTTTCTACACATATGTGTATAGAGAGAGACAGTTCATATTCACATATATAGACAGTTTATACCTAATTTTGTTTAAATAGCTTGTATTCTTTTTCTTAAAATGAGACTCCAAAATTATACAAACTTCAGGCTCCTCAAAACTTGGGTCTGTCCATGCCAAGGAATCAAATATATTTTTTAAAGTACATGTAACGGAAACTTGGTGTGTTTAATTTAAGAAAAGTCACATTTCTTATTACAGAATCAAAGGAAAAACTGAGTGACTTAGATTGAGGAAGTGGAAGTGCAGACTGTGGACAGAGTCTGGATTCTAAGAGCATTATCTGAGAAAGAGTTCTAGAGGATATCGCCATTGGTTGGCAGGTCCTCTAATCCTCATGCCTGCATCCTTAGTTGAAATTCAAAAGATGTGGAGGAAGATACTAAGCTAAATAGAATCACATGGATGGAGTAACTTGAGTGACAGTTGTGAGAATGGATTGAAAGGCAAGCAGTTTCACTAGGCAAGCAGATATATAAGGCAGATAGAAATAAGAGTTGGCTACAATCAGATATTGTACTTAATGTTGGGATGCACGGAGATAGAGAGAGAGGAAGACACTTCTGTGCCTTCCAGGAATTTATACTTTATTGTAAATGATAGATACATATGTAGACAATATGCAAAGTATGTTAGATTCTAACAGAGCACTATGTCCAGGGAAATTTGGAAGGATAGGATAGAGAAACAAAGCCCCAGATAAGGTTTCTTGGAGTTGAAAATGGATGAGCTAAGTCTTGATTCTGGATCTAGTTTTATTTTCTTGAGAAAACTAAACGAAAATCAAATTTTAGAATAGAAATTAAAAAAAAAAAAATGGAAATCAAATACCTCCAACAGCACCCTCTTTAGATACAAGTCCTAGAGTGAGTCCCAGAAAAATGAAGTAATTGACAGAAAAACATACAGCTGCTTGTGGCAAAATTCTACTAGAACCCACTCTTCTTAATATTATTTCATACTCTGTTCATCATTTTATACAACAGAGAAAAGGAATTCAAAGAACTTGCCAAACATCAAAGTGAATCAAACAGGAATTTACAGTAGGTCTCAAAGAAAGTAAGTAAAATGATCTGGTATTTATAATTTTAATTCAGGAAACATGACTAAGGACATGCATATAGAAGCTTTAAATCAAAACATAGTAAGTACAAGTTAAAAAGAGCATGCTATTGGGGAAAACATAGGCATTTGATAATAAAGAGCCATAAGGTGGAGCCAACGGAATTTTTAAGCTAATTGATTGTATGTTCAACCATGAGAGCAATGACATAGGTCAAATATCATTTAACAGACTTTAAATCTGCACTTAATAACAAAAGCATAACCTATTTAGACCTACATTTCTGCCTTTGATTTTTTAAGAATATACTTTCTAATGTATATTAACATTCATAATTTACAACATACACATGGATAATATTACTGAAAACTCTAGGTAGTGAATAATAGAAATCCCAGATTTCTATTACAAGAGTAATACGGAGCATGAAGGAAAAGATCAAGGCAAAGAGGAAGTGAGAAGTATGTGGAACAGGCCCTGCACTAAAATGTATTCCCAATGCATTCAATAAATTGTTTATAAACTGATTTATTTCTCCTTCTCCTGCTGTTCCTCCTTTTTCTTCTTCTTCTGATCATGCTGACATTTCCCTTTATAATCCTGGTAACTTTTCCTCATGGTCACTTTAGTGAATATCTTTTTTCACTGCTATGTTATACAATTGAAACATCTTCCTCATTTCATTCCCTGAATTTATTACATTTATATAGGTCCCACTCAGATTTTAGGTGCGAATGTGTGATTAATAAGGAATGAAACATGGTGAAAAGAATATGAGCTTTTGTGCCAGACACAATTGAATTTGAATCTTTCATCACTTGGTAACATGATCACTTTGAGCAAATAAATAAGAAAATGAAACCTTCGATCTTCTTTTATAATATGGAGGTAATAATAACACCATATCAGTGTGTTATTGACAGTATTAACCACATAATTAAAGGGCAGAGCTTGCAATAAATCTTATCATCATCATTATCATAAACATCACTGATGAGAGCAATATTTGGAAAAATGTCTGTCTTTTCCAAAGCAAGTATACATGGTCTATACCACCTCTATACTTTTTCTCAATGATTCATTTGACTTGGCCCATGTTAATTTTCAGAGAATTTTCTACAATAATTTTCCTTACATGTGAAACTTTTTTTGAGTTTTTAATAAAAAGCAAAAACAGAGAGAAGCAGAAATAGATAATAGAATAGTTGTGCAAAAATAGAGAGAAGATGTGTATATTAGCAATTAGCTTAATAAAAATTGAGTTTGAACTTAACTACTCTTATTTTTATTTATTCAGGGCATCTCTTTGTCTCCTTCAAGTACTGTCTACAGAGGGCTAGTAAATTCAAGCCTGCCATTCTTAATGTGAATACGGTAAACAACAATGTCATCTGCTGAGAATGAGGGAGGCAAGGGTGAATTCAGGGACTGGAGTACATTGAGTATGTTTTGAAATAGCTTCTCTAGGAAATTAAATAGGAATTCAACCATTAGGGAATAAAAGGACTACAAAGAAACGCTAAGTAGAGAAAGAAGGCATTTTCAATGGATCCAGATAGCCAGCTTACATGACTTTCTCTAACAGCTCAGCAATTTTTGGTTAGACATAAAGAGATAATTTGTGCTTAAAAGAGATGCGAACAGATGGAGATTTGAGAGAACCTAAAGTTCATCTTATTTGTGTTGTTTGGAGGTTGGGCAGGGCACTGGGATTTTTTTTTTTTTTTTTTTTTCATTATATATAACCTTTTTTTTCTGTGTTTCATGCAGTGTAAAGAGGTTACTGTTTTGCACATTTAATATTTTTTTTCTTATACTGAAAACAATATTTAGTTGTTAGGTGTTTAAACATAAATGTAAAAAAAAAATCTTACCTTCAATTTAATTTACCCAAAATAAAAAGTTAGCAATTTGAGCTTTTTATAGCCATATATTTTATAAATGCATAAAGGAAGAGGAGGAGACTGAGAGAAGTCACTTTATGTATATGAGATAATACAATATGGAGTGATTTACAATCTTATATTTAAAAATTTAATAAATTATAGCATGATAACATTTTCTATACTTTTAATTCTCTTTCATAATTTGGAATTTCTACATGGAAGCTACTTTAATTATTGGAATGTAGTTTATTTAATCCTAAAATTTTAATATGCAGGTTTTATTCTATGTTTTCACCAATAGATTCTAAACTGCAGTAAACACTCTATAGTTAATACTTATCCATTCATGATAATTTGTTGAGTGCATACTCCTAGAAGCAGACTTACTTGATTAAATGTATGCCATTTTGCCTAGCAGTTTTTATATATTGTCAAACTGTCCTCTAGAATAACTATTTTAAACATATCTTTTGAATGTGTAAGGCAGTCATTCCAGAAACTTAACAGTAAAAACTTGTGTTTTGCTTCCATATATTAAAATTTTAAACAAATAGCAAATATCTGTAGCTGTGCCTCTTTAGTCATGAATTTTTAAACTTTAAAACATTTTAATCATGCAATATCTTAAACATTTATAAGAAATCAAGGGAAATAATAAAACAGACACCAAGGTACCCATCACTGCAATTATATGGATAAAACATTTCCACATTTTTAAAGATAAATTAAACTTTACAAATACATATTTTTATATTCATTTTTCTGAATACATTTGAAAATAAGCAGAAATGTCTTTGATTCCATCAATTTCTTCTTTTACCATGACTCACATTTCATTTCTATTTTGCTTCCTTCTTCTTTTGTGATTTCATGAGTTGAAAACATAATTCTTTAAAAAATTTTTTTTGCATTATATAAAAATTATATTGGCAAAAGTTTCTATTGGCCAAAATTCTATTGGCAATGGATTCCTCTTATTTTATTAATACACTTTATATTTATTCAATAAATATAAATCTCTCTTCCAATGTAGGACTTCCGTATTTGGGTAAGCAATCTTCTATCATTATACTCTTCACAAATTTGTAAAATACATATCTATAAAAGATTTCTCTTTTCTACTCTCTGCTTCTCTCTCTTTTCATTTTTCTTTTGTTCACAGCCAGAGAATTCATCCTGTCAAAAATTACACTAAAACTTGCTTTGCAAAACGTATGAAAATTTTTAGACATTAATAACTACAGTTCTAACTTACTTTATTCCTGCCAGGTAATATCATTAAATCTGAATGTACTGTAACTAAGTCCAATATTAGAAGACAATCAGATTGTTTATAATATTTTTGCTATTTAAATTCTGCAATACATATTTCTGCTCACAAATCATGTATTAGAACATTTCATGTAGCATATATTTTGCAAAATGAAATTCTATGGCAAAAATGCACTCATATTTTTAAAAGTAGACATCATCAGCACATACAGTTGTAATATTATAGCAATTTTTGTTATAATCAACAATATATGAAAGTGAACATTTGCACATACTCTCATCTGCATTGGATGCTATCAATTATTTTCATAAAAGTTGATGTTTTATTGTTGTTGCTTCATTAAATTAATTCTAAGGCTATTAACTTCTTTCTGAATATAACCTTGGCAAGCATTTAGAAGTTTTGTTATACATATACATATATGTATATATGTGCATATATATGTGTATGCATATATATGTGTATATATATTTATATATGAAGCAATTATTTTATTTTCATTCCTATCTAAATAGATTTTATTTTAAATTTCACCTTACCTGGTTTTCTATGTTCTATATTCCCCTGGCTCAAATCCTTCCTATATTATAATTTATAAGCTTTATTATTATTAAGTCTTTGCATGAAATTTCTTAGTTTTTAATATAATTTTATGTAAAAATAAATTTAAATTTATAGAAATATTGTAAAAGTAGAAAAGAAGATTCTTATGTAACCATAGCCCACATTTATGGTTCTCCTATTATTAACATTTTATATTAGTACAGTACATTTATCACAATTAATGAACCAACATTAACACATTATTAACTAAATTCCTTGTCTTACTCAGATTGCCGTAATTTTCAACTAAGGCTCTTTTGTCTGTTCCCAGTTCCCATCCAGAATACTCCATTATGTTTAGTCATTAGGCCTCCTTAGACTTCTCTCTACTGTGACAGTTACTTGGACTTTCCTTGCTTTTGATGATCTGGACAGTTTTGAGACACACTGATTAGGTATTTTGTAGATTATCTCACAGCTGGTATACGTGTAATATTTTCTTCTCATTATAAGATTAGGGTTATAGGTTTGGGGGATAAAAACTACAAAGGTAAAGTGCCATTCTCATGACAGCATAGCAATGGTCTATCAAAGCCATGTATTATCGATATGGCTTATCACTGGTGATAGTAACTATAGTTAACTGGCTGAGGCAGTGTTTGTTAGGTTTCTCCACAGTAAGGGACTCTATTTCTCCCTTTCCATACTTAGCCCTTTGGATGGAAGGTAATATACAAAATCCACATTTAGAGAGCTGAGAGTTATACGCCAATTCTTTGAGGGAGGAATATCTATGTAAATTATTTAAAATTTTACATTAAGGTTTGTCTTATTTCCTTATTTTATGTATTTATTCAAACATGTATTTATATCAGCTTTGACCATTGGAAACTTTGTCAGTTGGAGCCTGTCTCCATTATTGTGTTTTTCACCATATACTCCTTTTCTGACTCTGTAAGATTCTTCACGGTTATCTTGTATATTTCCTGTCAAGGTCCTAAAATCAGTCATTTCTGCAAGAAACCCTGATGATTTTTGTTTGTTTGTTTGTTTTGCTTTTTGTTTGTTTGTTTTTCTTTAATAGTGTTAGAAACAAAGTTCTGGGTGCTCGGTATGCACTATGGTTTGAACATATGTGTTTCTCCAAAATTCACATGTTGGAATTTAAACCACAATATGGTAGTATTAAGAGGTGGAGCCTTTAAGAGGAGTTTTAAATTACAGGATTGTAGCAATTATGTATGGGATTAGTGACCTTTTACAAGAAGTGTGAAGGAGCAGTTTACTCCTTTTGACTTTCCATCCCTTCTGCCGTGGCAGAGCACAGCAACAAGGCACCATCTTGGAAGCAGAGACCAGGCCCTCACCAGTGTCTCACCCAACCTGCCTGTGTCTTGATCTTGGACCTCTCAGTCTCCAAAGCTGTGAATGTGATATTGTGAAATATATTTGGTCTTCAACACCCTTTCCTCGCATATAGCTCCTAAAATCCTTAGAAACTTCAGAGTCTTAAGTGTCTTTTGTATACTAATGAGTTGCTGATGGTTGGAGACCCCTAGATAGCTTCAGGATGGGAGTTGATCACCTGAAAGATCAAGGTGTGATTAAAGAGTTGCACTTTCAGCTTCACCACCCACCTCCAGAAAACGGAGAGAGGCTAAAGGTTACATTGATCACTGATGGCCAATGATGTAATTGATCATGCCTACTTAACAAAGCCTCCATAAAACCCAAAAGAACGAAATTCTGGATGGCTGAACATGTAAAAATTCCTGAAGAGTGTCCTGCCTGGGAGACCATGTTGTCCTACTTGAGAGAGCAAAGGATACAGATGAAAAGTCACATAGGGTAAAATATAGAGCGGTGGTTGAGCACCCCGTCTCTACACTTCACCTTATGTGTCTCTTCATCTGCATCCTTTGTAATATACTTTATAATAAACCAATAATCACAAGTAAGTTTTCCTGGGTTCTGTGAGCTGCTTTAGCAAATTAATCAAACTAAAGAGGGGTTTGTGGGAACCCCAACTTTAAGATGGTTGGTTAAAATTTCCAGAGGACGGGACTTAAACTGTTGTCTGAAATCAGGAGGAGTTTGTGGTACTGAGCCCCCAATCTATAGAATCTGAGGTTCTCTCCAGGTAGATAGCATCCAACAGAATTAGAGGACCACCACACATTCGGTCACAGAAGTCTTTTTTATTGGTTGTTGTGGTGGTGTGAGAGCCAAGAAAAAATGATTTTAGTTTTTTCCCTATGCGGTAAAAAATAAATTTCTACTCTTTATAAATTACCAAGTTTCAGGTATTTTGTTAAGCAGCAAAATGGACTCAGACAGTATGGTTGGTACTTGGGTGTCATTGTTTCCAGGTCCCCTCAGCTGAAGGATCAAGGGAATACATGTGTGTATACTAACATATGTATTCACATATACATATCCGTATGTGCCATCATATATATCTATAACTATATCTATACCTATATATATATAGGTGCCTATATTAAGCTCAACATGAGTCCATAATGATGGGAGCCAATTGAAATCCCTCACCACATGGATTATTCTACCTTCTTGCCTTGATTGTCTCTAAAGTCCCACTCCAGCAGTGAGAAACCTGGCTTTTGCCATATGCTATTCATTTACTTAAATGTTCAATGCTAGTATGCATGTGTGTTTCAGAATTGTTTACTCTCACTCCTATGGGAAAAATCTTTAACTAGAGTAGTATTAGGCTCAGTTAGATAATTCTTTTTGCCTTTAGTCTTACAGACTCTGTTCATCTCCAACGTTACTAAGGTTATGACCTTTTTTCTCCATAGCCTTCAATGATATTGTTTTGTACCTTTGTATACAACTTTATTCTTCTGCCGTAGACTGCATGTCCTGTGATACCCTAATCTTTTAAAAAGTGTGTTTACATTTATGCACATTGAGGTTTACTCTTTATTCTCCTTGTTTAGCATGTTCTTGTGTTCCATTTTATTGCTGATAATCTTGTTCTGAAGTCAGCTTTGTCTGAAATTAATATAACTACATCAACTTTCTTTTTATTTGTGTTGCATTGTATTTCTTTCTGATCCCATTTACTTGTAACCTATCTATCACTTTATATTTAAGGTAAATTTTTTTCAAGACAGCATATAGTTGTTTTTCTTTTAATCCACTCTGTCAATTTCCACTTTTAAATTCACATATTTGGATCATTCACATTTAAAATGATTAGTCATATAGTTTATTAATATCTATAATATTTACAACTATTTTCTATTCATTGCAATTGTTCTTTGTTTCTTTTACTCTTTTGTTTCTGTGATCTCTTGTTTTAATTTTAATTGAGCATTTTATATGATTATATTTTATTTTATGTCCTCTCTTAATGTATCAATTGTATCTATTCTAAAAATATTTTTGTTGGTTGTTCTAGAGTTTGTAATACATTTTTTTAAATTAATTTTTTAATTATTACTTTTTAGATGGCGCCCAGCTCTGTTGCCCAGACTGGAGTGCAGTGGTGTGATCTCGGCTCACCGCGACTTCTGTCTCCCGAGTTCAAGTGATTCTCCTGCCTCACCCTCCCAAGAAGCTGGGATTATAGGCACCTGCCACCACGCCCTGTTAATTTTTGTATTTTTAGTAGAGACAGGATTTCACCATGTTGGCCAGGCTGGTCTTGAATTCCTGAACTCAGGTGATCCACCCAGCTTGACATCCTAAAGTGTTGGGGTTACAGACGTGAGCCACTGTGCTAGGCTATAATACACATTTTAGATGATTTCTGTTTACCTTCTAATGTGACTATATTCCTTTTTGTTTAGTGCAGATATCTTAGAATATTCTCATCACTTCTTGGCATTTTGGCTAAGATCAAGTGTAACAGAATATTCTCCATTCTTCTCTCCTTGTGACATTGCTAACATTCGTTTCATTTATCAGTATACTACGATTACCCAATACATTGTAACTATTATTGTTTTAAACAAATAATTATACTTTGAAATAAATTAAACATAGTAAAACATATGTTTTATATTTACGTCTTTCTTTGATACTCTCCCTTTCTTTATGAAGACTTATGTTGATGACCTATACTATTTTTCTTCATCCTGACAAACTTATTTTAAGCTTTCATGCATAATAGAACTGCTGATAATGAATTCCTTCTCTTTGTCTGATAAAGTTTTTACTTCTTCATTTTTAAGGAATAATTTTATTGCATAAACAATTCTAGATTTTTTTCTCTCAAGCCTTGAAATATTTCTCTCCAATCTCTGCTTCCTTTCAGTTGCTATAGTTTCTGATGAGAAGGTTACTGTAATCCACATCCTTGTTTCTCTAAAAGTATATTGTTTCCTGCTGGTGTTTTCAAAGATAATTTTTGTGGTTTACTGTACTTTGTATACTATATGCTGTGTTGTGCTCATTGTTGGTATTTATCTTGGTTGATTTTTCTGAACTTCCTGTATCTGTAGTTTGGTGTCTTTCATTCATATGGAAAAGTTTTGGCCATTATTACATAAAATATTAATTCTGGTTTGTTCTCTCTTCTTTTGGTGTTCCAATTATGTATATATCACACCTTTTGAAATTGCCTCACTGTTTTTAGTGCTTTGCCCTATTTTTGTTTTTTTTTGTGTGTGTTTGTGTGTGTGTGGTGTTCTTGTTGTTGTTGTTTCTCTCTCTCTCTTTGCACTTGTGCTTTGGAAGTCTCTATTGCATTACTTTCAAGCTACTATAGATGTCGAGTCTAACAATGATACCGTGCAAGCGTTTTTTTGTTTGTTTCTGTTACAGCGCTTTTTATTTTTAGAATTTCTTTTCAATCGTTTCTTAGAGTTTTCATCTGTCTATTTACAATACGCTTTCCCGAGGTCTGGCAATGTATTTTCTCTGGAGAGTAGACTTTTGTTATAGAGCAGATTCTAGGTATATTTCACAATACTTACTCTAACAATCTCCATCTCCGCCAGCCAGAACCAGGGGGAGACTTTTCTTGTTTTGTTCATCATGAGAACCTAGGGGATTTCTAACGTAAAACCCACCAAAATGTGCCACCCTGTTTGAAGAATGCAGTTCCTAAGACTTTCTCACTCTCACACCAGTTTGTTTTCTGCCTCCAGCACCTCATCAAAACTATAATTTAGTTGTTCCTACCAGGTTGTGGCTCCACTGGTTTCTGCTCCAGGTAAGCAAATCCTCCCTGTGTCTCCCTCTGGATATACTTGTCTTTTCAGATTTCAGGGCAATGATTTTTCCTGTAACCTCAGTTCTCTACTGAGTCCATGAATAGTTATGGTTATTTTCAGTTGGTACATGTTTTTTCTTGTAAAAACAGGCATCACAATTCCCAAGCTCTTTAAAATTCAGAGCGGAAGCAGAAGTCATACTTAAGTTTTCAGCACACTTTAGAATACTTTTCTGTCACTTCCTACAGTTAAAGAGTGTATATTTTCCTGAAAATGAAAATAATCTTAGCATTTTTTCTAGTTTTAAAATTATTTCTTCTCAGATTTGTGATACTGAAGCTGGACACTGTAAACATTTCTTCTTTGCTAGCTGGCAAAATTTTAGGCTGCTCAGTAGAGGACACTGAAGAAGTTTATCTTACTGTTTTGAGTGTGCTTCTTCTGGCTTCTATGCCATGAAGGCCAATGAGTGTTTCTTGACCAATGGTGGACATGAAGCCCAGTGACCCACATCATCCAACAAATATTGCAAACACCCAGCAGGCATCTTTCTACCAAGTATCACCAGCCAGTCTTGCCAGCCTCCAAGAGATTATTTATTCAATGATTTGTGGCGACACCCCAGCATATCGTTTCATATTCAGCAGCTCCTATCTGTTGCACCTCAGCAAACTTTATTTCCTGAGCACAGTCACACCCTTGCCTAGTTGGTAGAATATTCAGCCTTGGGAAATGCTTCTTCAAAGATTGTTCTTCCCTTCAGTAATTCCCTTTGGCCCTAGGAATGGTGGCTATTTCCTACCTCTGCTATTCCTGTACTCTCTATCTTTTTTTAATTGCACTTGGGGCTTAATCTCTTTTTAATACTTAACATTTCTTTAACGAAAGTGCCACTACTCCAATTACTGGTGTGGTTTTTATCAGCTGACCCAGTACTTAGTGATTCAGCACCTTTTCACCATTGCATAATTAACATATTGAAGTCATATGAAGTTTTGGATAGTAATCATGATCTTATCTTATACCAACAGCTATTAACATTTATAAGTTTTTTGAATAAATACTGTTCTTTAAACAATTTTCATTATAATTTCCAGAAGTCGCCTTCTTATTTTTCTTTTTCCTGATTTCGAGACTTCTTTGTGGATTTCTTAAAGAAAAACGAGGATTTCTCAGGTTGATTTAGGTGGGTATAAAATTTTCATTTATTTGTGTATGCAATTACAGTTCTTTTCAGAAAATTATCAAAATTGCTATGCATATTTATCTAATACATTCTTCTCTACCATATTATTAGAATTTGGGGATGTAGGAAAGATTCACTTGTGAGCTGATGCCTAAGTTTCTGCTGTACTTATAAAGCTCTAGTACTTTTTAAAAAACCGTATCACACAGATTTTTGCAAACACATGCCAATGAATAGAATCTGCTCTGCCTCCATACACATGATAACACACAACTTATTCTCCATTTGAAACTAAGGAGGTGACAGAATTGTTCGAAGAGGAATTCTGTTAAAAAGAGGGTGATTAATACATAAAAAAAAACTTTAAAATATTAATTTATTCTGCATATGTTACCAATTCAGATACATTTAATACCTACACTGAAGCATGTAATATATGTTAGCTACATTTGTATAGCAGCAGGCAGGGCAGAAACTGCTGGTGCTCATCCAATATCCATTCTTCCCCTTTTCCCTTTGGTAATAAAACGCCCACATTTTTACTAAGTCTATGGTGGTTCAGAAAAAACTATTTTCATTCTTTCCTTTCAAGTAATGAGCTATGTGACTAATTTCTGGCCAATGGGATGTGAAGAGAAGGAATGTTTACAAATATTGGATAATGTTCTTAATGGGAAAAGAAGTGGTTTTCATTTCTTATCCCCTCCCAACTGTATGGAATATAGATTTGATGGCAGAACCTGGATTTATACTATTAATAGAGGACATCTGTTAAGTATGGCAGAAAGACAAGCTAGACTCTGGGACCTAGCTTCAGGTCTGGAGGCTTAAGCCTCCTGTTTACAAGGAGATGACAGAAAAAAGAAATAGTCTCTCTAATGTAGCCCACTGTTATTTTTGCCATTATTTTAGCAATTGAACCTGTATCTGAAATAATAGAGAAAGCACATTTAAATATAATTTTTATTTTATTTTATTTTTTTGAGATGTAGTTTCACTCTTGCTTCCCAGGCTGGAGTGCAATGGTGCCATCTCGGCTTACCGCAACCTCCGTCTCCTGGGTTCAAGTCATTCTCCTGCCTCAGCCTCCTGAGTAGCTGGGATTACAGGCATGCGCCACCATGTCTGGCTAATTTTGTATTTTTAGTAGAGACAGGGTTTCTCCATGTTGGTCAGGCTGGTCTCGAACTCCCGACCTCAGGTGATCCGCCTACCTCAGCTTCCCAAAGTGCTGGGATTACAGGCATGAGCCACCGTGCTTGACTTAAATATAATTTAATACATGTTAAAATATATGGGCATTTTAAGAAAGCCATCATTCTCAGCAAACTAACACAGGAACAGAAAAGCAAAGACTGCATGTTCTCGCTCATAAGGAGGAGCTGAACAATAAGAACACATGGACACAGGGAACATCACAAACTGGGGCCTGTTGACTGGTGGAAGCAAGGGGAGGGAGAGCATTAGGACAAATACCTAATGCATGTGAGGCTTACAACCTAGGTGACGGGTTGATAGGTGCAGCAAATCACTATGGCAAATGCCTATGTAACAAATCTGCACATTTTGCACATATATCCCAGAACTTAAAGTAAAATAAAAATTAAAAAACTTAAAAAATACATGGACATTTAAATAATTGAAATATACTCTGCAAAATGATTAATATGTTAAACTGGCATAATTTATTAGCATAATAAAAATTATTCTTTACATTTGAAATATATTTATACTAGAGACAGTGATGCATATAATATGCTGTTTCTTTACTTTCCTAAAGTGTCATGATGCCCCTCTGAGACTGCAGCTTCTGGGTGTTATGAAACAAAAGGAACAATAACAACAACAGCAAAGTTAGCTTAATCTGAATAAAACATATTTAATATGCAATACTCTATATTTAAGTTGATTTCTGTCTGTTTATGTTATAAGTTTAGTCTTGTGGGTTTTCTCATAGCTCCACTATCTGATGATAATAGACGTGTGGGGACAGTGCCTTGTATGACCTCCTGGCTTTGGCTGGGGTGAAAAGGACATCTGTGATCATCCTTATCTCAGCATGTGTGCTGGATGATCGTGCATGTAGAAATGGTCACTTCCTGTCACTGGGCATCCTTGTGTTTTCTGTTGTTGATATCTCTGATTAATTAATTTATAATATTTCCTAGCTCTGTCAGAATCCAGTGGCCCTTTCCTGCTAGTTGGGCCTCCATCAGTCCTCCCTGGTGTTACCAACTCTTCTGATTATCATACATATCCTTTATTCTTGTTCCCGTCCACTATCCTACAGTATGTGCAGTGGTAACAGTGTAAATGCACTGCACTCCTGCATAGAATTCTCCATGTTGGGCCTCTCCCCACTTCATACAAAAAATGATTAAAGCTTGGAAGTGAAAATTAGATTTTTCTCTACCTGACAATGTTGCTTTGTTTTCTTTACTCTTCTATTGCCTTTTATTTGACCTCAGGGAAATCCAATATTAGTTTTTCCCAAAATATAACCAAAATTAAAAAAAAATTCCAGTCTTCAGAGATTTCCTTAACCTTAATAACCTTCTCCATGATTTGAGAAGTTAAACCTCCAGGTTGAAGGCAAGTTTTGACTATCTGTATCTTCTAACTCACCTGTTTTCTTTCCTCCGTTTTCTTCTTTCATTCTCTTTCTTTTCCCCACCATTTCTTAGGTTTGAAAATGTTGAGTTGTTTTTTTTTTTTTTTTTTTTTTCAATTTCAGTCTTCTAATTAGCAAAGTAGTTGCCATATTTTTTCAAAGGACAACCTTTGCTTTGAAATGTTTAATGTAAGTTAAAGACACATGGTTAATCCTTTTTATTTCTTTGATAATGCCTAGATTTTGAGTCCATTGTCTTATTTCTGTTTTTCTTAAGCTAAATGGATTAGCGTTGTTCTTTTTCATCTTATTTCTAACAATCCTAATTACTATCTCTCTGAAGGAATGTTGCTATTTCAATGCTATATCCCCATTATTCTTGTATATGAAGGTAATCTCTATACATATACTAGATACCAGAGTTCAATATTTGAGCTGGCTACTAAGTACCATAAGTTATTTTGTCAAAATAAAAAAGGATTTAATGATAGAGTAGAAACATTAAACATCATAGATGGAAAATTTTTAGTTAGGGTATATCTAAATCTTCCCGTTATCATGAATTCTTTTTATTTTTTCATTTGAAGTTTCGTTCTGTCACCCAGGCTGGAGTGCATTGGCACGATCTGGGCTCACTGCAATCTCCACCTCCAAAGTTCACGCCATTCTCCTGCCTCAGTCTCCCGAGTAGCTGGGACTACAGGTGCCCGCCACCATGCCTGGCTAATTTTTTGTATTTTTAGTAGAGACGGAATTTTACCGTGTTATCCAGGATGGGCTAGATCACCTGACCTCGTGATCCGCCCGCCTTGGCCTCCCAAAGTGCTGAGATTACATGTGTGAGCCACCGCGCCCGGCCTCATGAATTCCTTTATTCCTAGACTGGCTCTTCCAATATTTAATAACAAGCACTTACAAAAGGTCAAAGAAATTATTTTCTTGAGATTTCAGGTTGCAGTAATATTGATAACTATTAAATGAACAGGTAAGCTATTAATCTCTGGAGACTTCCTTGTTAGAGAATAAACTGTGAGTGCTGATGATTTTATTTGTTCTATGTATTGTACTTATGTACTTGGTTAAATGTCTTTTTCTTCCATTAGTTGCCAGGATAGGTCCCCACTGCCCTGTAAAATATAACTTTAGATTTGAGATTGTCTCTATGTGAAAATCAAATGATTTATAGACATCAATAATGTACTGCAATTGAAGAATTATCTTAACACTTAATAGTTATATACAAAAATATGACGTAAAATGATTTCAGCAGAGTAATTTATAAAAAGTATTTAGTGAGATTTCTGAGTTTAGGTTTTTCTAACATACAGTATCTGTTTCTCGCCACACAATGAAAAGATATGGAATAATTTTCTGAGTAATTGTAACTATAAGATTACATTTTTAATTAGAGATAATTATGACAATGGGAGCCTCAGATCATAAAATTGATTTAAAGAAAACATATTGTTTCTACAAATTTTATCTAAAACATATTTGGAGCTTACAACATTAGCTTTCCACAATAGGCATTGATAATTTTACAGATGTAGACCTCTAAGTTAAGAAAATTCAGGAAAGAATAAAGATAAGCTCAAAAAGGAGAAAGTTGAAGATTAAAATTTCATAGTAGTTTCAATAGTAAGAAACCATTTATGATGATTTTTCCAAGCTAGAACTGGTCTGCACTGAACGTTGCAGAGATCCACCAAGCATCGGAAATTATGAAGTAGGCGTATATCTTCTCTGAAATTTTACTTATTCAAAGACTTGGGAAGGAGATTTTTTTTTAATTTTAAACATGTATGAATATGCTATGATGTAAAATGAAAAGTTAATATACATTAAATCTTTAAAGGAAGATTTCAAGCACACTAGAGTTGTATGATCCTGCCTATAACTCATAAATGCTTCTGTGCTATAAATTTCATTTTCTCTTTGCTAGTAATTTTTTATTGGAAAAGATTCAAAGGCAAGGCTTCAAGATTGAAATTAAAATCATAATTATCTGAAACAGGAAAAAAAAAGCGTTCCATTCATTTTAGCAAGAGAAAGATAAAGGCTCTTAGCCTAGTTTCGGAATTAACGTTGCTATAGGTCTGTTAGATCAACAGTCAAGCAAGACCTGGGTGAGGGTGAATTGGGATCCACAATAAAAACTGAAACCCATAAATAAAAACAGGGACGAGGCGTGATGGCTCACGCCTGTAATCCCAGCACTTTGGGAGAACAAGGCCGGCAGATCATGAGGTCAGGAGATCGAGACCATCCTGACTAACATGGTGAAACCCTGTCTCTATTTAAAATACAAAATGTTAGCCAGGTGTGGTGGCGGGTGCCTGTAGTCCCAGGTACTTGGGAAACTGAGGCAGGAAAATTGTTTGAACTCGGGAGCAGAGGTTACAGTGAGCAGAGATCATGCGCTGCACTCCAGCCTGGGTGACAGAGTGAGACTCTGTCTCAAAAAATAAATATATAAATAAATAAAAAATACATACATACATACAAACATACATCAAATAAAAACAGGGACCTGTGCTTGTCTTGCTACATTCAAACTTGATGTGGACAACATCCAAGAAAGGGTGATGCTTCCTATCACAGAGTAGCACAAGTTTATGCCAACATTCTTGTCCCAGACAAAGGTTTGACAGAAACTAGGAAGGGTTTAATATTAGAGAAAAGCATTTTATTCAGAAGATTCTCAAGTCAAGAAATGACAGGCTTATAGTTGGGGTAGGAATGCTCGCGTTGCCTGGGATCCAGAATGGGAGTTTCATCACTGAAAGAAAGTAGGTTACAAAAACCGCAGGTGGGTTTGAGGGGATTCTGGAAAAATGCCAATTGCTTGGTCTAGCTTATTGGAACTATACACTCCCTTGTGATTAAAGACTAAGTTGAAATTTTTGCTTCAGGAAGGATTTCATAAATAGGTGGTTACTAGAGGTACTCAAATGCAGTTATTTCAGAGAATAAAGAGCTGGGAGGAGGAAGAGAAAAACTAACAATTCCTGAAAACCAAATGGAAAATAACAAAGGAATGAAAGGAGAGAAGAAAAGGAAAAAGGAAGGGAAAAATTTCTATCAAAACTTCATCATACAAACACCTTTTATAAGTTATTTCATCCTTTCAACAAATTTATGAAACAGTATTTATTACTTATTTTACAAGGGAATAACTAGAAATGCAGAGAATTAAGTAATTGGCTTCCTCAGATATAGCAAATGTGAGAGCAGAAACTCAGATTCAGATTTATCTCATTTTATTATGAATGTTCACCCTATAATCCTCTCATGAATCCAAGTAGATCATTACAAGATGATCCCTCTTGATAGCTTTTGACTGTGGCAGTTTTTCTAAAACTACTGTGGTTGGCTTCAAAATTCTCTTTAGGTTTAAAGTTGCAGATGGAGAAAAGCTAAGGGTTGTCTTTGAACTTATATCACTGTAAGATTACTCATTTGTAAAATAATATAAAATATGAACTTTCATACTTATGTTTAAACTACTTCAAACCAAAATTATCTAGGACAGTTCTCAATCAATTTAGCAAGTTTATTTTGCCAAGGTTGAGAATGCACTCATAGGCTGGACGCGGTAGCTCATCCTGTAATCCCAGCACTCTGGGAGGCTGAGATGGGCAGATCACGAGGTCAGGAGATCGAGACCATACTGGCTAACACTGTGAAACTCCGTCTCTACTGAAAATACAAAAAAAATTAGCCGGGCGTGGTTATCGGTTCCTGTAGCCCCAGCTACTCTGGAGGCTAAGGCAGGAGAATGGCGTGAACCCGGGAGGTAGAGCTTGCAGTGAGCTGAGATCGTGCCACTGCACTCCAGGCTGGCTGACAGAGCAAGACTCTGTCTTGGAAAAAAAAAAAAAATGCACTCATGACAGCCTCAGGAGATCCTGATGACATGTGCCCAAGATGGTTGGGGCACAGCTTGGTTTTAGACATTTTTGGGAGACATGAGACATCAGTCAATACATGTAGATTGCTGCCATCCGGAAAGGCAGGACAATGCAAAGCGGGGGCTTCCAGGTCATAGGTAGATTTAAAGATTTTCTGATTGGAAATTGGTTGAAAGAGTTATTGTCAATAGAAAGAGATGTCTGGGTTAGGATAAGGGGTTGTGGCGACCAAAGTTTTATCATGCAGATGAAGTCTCCAGGTAGCAGGTTTCAGAGAGGATAGATTGTACATGTTTCTTATCGGACCTAAAGAGCCTGTTCTATCAGTAATTTCAAGAGGGAGGAGGGTATAATGAGGCACACCCGTCTCCTCCTTCACATCATGGCCTGAATTCATTTTTCATATTAACTTTGGAATAGCCTTGTCAAGAGGAGGAGTTCATTCAGACGGTTGGGGGGCTTAAAATTTTGTTTTTGGTTTATACTACATAATTTATTTTTACTATGGCCTATTAGTGGAACTAGTCTAGCAATTAGTTCTTCCTTTTCTGGTTTCAAACAATTTGCCATGTTTGCTTTTCTAGTAATTGATAGCATTTCAGAGAGACCCCACTTTTGTCACTTGTGAATATTAGAATTGTATTAATTTGTGCTCATACAACATTCATTTCATCTACACCTGTACATCCCATTCAATTAAAAATCTCAGTGTTTCACTCTTTTGAGCTTCACCTTGTATCAGCATCTCAGAGGCCCACACTGGAGATATGTGTGAGGGGTTAGGTCTCCGGGTCTCTCTTTCCTTCTTCTCGCTCCAGCCACCACTGTCTGCTCCTCCTCCATCTCCCTGCCCCCAGCAGGCTGTATTTGCTTTTGCCACAATTGTGAAAAAAGTTGAAAAGGCTAAATAAATAAATGAAAAGGACCTTCAGGAGGTACTGCAATATATTGATTACATGTAATGTTTCATAGCAGATGTGAAAATAATGGGAAATGATGGAAATATAATTTTCTTACAGGAGTCAGGGACATTTTCAATATCTTCACATTCCAGGGGGCACTTGCAAACCGGGGAACTTTGCATGTCAACGTTGGACAAGCACACAGCTGAAGAGAGCATTTCTGGTTGGCCCTTCTGGCAAGCAGCCACTCTCTATTCAACCAGTTTTATCAAAACCCTCACTTGGTTTGGGAAGGGAGGGAAAAGCTATCCACTCCCTGTCTTATCAACACTCACTCAACACTCTTCCAAATGAGCTTCATTTGCCCTGACAAATATCTAACCTGAAAATACAGATGCCAAGTGGGTGTTAAACAAATGGTGTCAGAAATGGTTTTGCTCTTTTCTAGTGGGTCCCAGAGATGGCTCTAGGTACTCTCTTTAAAATGTGCTGGTATCTTAAAGCAACTGGTTTCGGCTTTGGACATTAGCCAAAATGCTAAGACAACAGAAAATCCCATTTAACATCCTGATACCTAAGTACTTACCTCTGAAAATATTCAGAGATACTATGCCATAAGAATATATTGCGCTAGAGAGACACGATTTTCCCTGTTGGCTAATCACATGTAGATAAAGTAGCTCACCTGACATAAAACAGACTCGCTTTTTTTTTGTTTTTCAAAGTAAACAAGTAAGCAGTATGGTAGTCAATTATTCTGGTAAGCAGGAATTAGACCAAAACTATAGTGTGCATGTGCGTATTGTTGTACCTCAAAAACGATTTATAGTACTACTTTCTAAATGGTTTGCAAAGCATTTCCAGGTTGTTTTTGGAAATCTACAGTTTGTTATAAAAATACTGGCAGAATTTTAATCATAATAGTGCTACTGGGCACCATTAACCTCTTGCAGATTCATTCATGCTAAAAAAGAAAAAAAAAAGGTAACTGCCAGGCATCAGTTTTTTAAATAAAGACAGGTGTTGCCAAGTCTCTGCTGGTTTGCCGTCAACAAAAGAATCATTCTTTTGAAGCAGCCATAAAGAAAGGGAAAGAACTGGAAGATCAGCCAGGTCAATTGCTGAATGTTGTTCAAAAACAAAGGTGGCTTGTCCCAGGCTGCAAGCAGAAAGGCACCATTGACAGCCCAGGGTGGTAGCAGCACTTACCGTTGGTCCTTAACAAGGAGTTTTGCATGTGATTTTTATACTTTTGGCTAAGAAAGGAGGGGGTCTGGTTTTAAGAAGTATGTATACTTATATACACATGCATATACTTTCTCCCCTCTCCTTCCTTCTCCAAAGGTGTTGGGTAAATGTATTTTGCTGAATTTAAGATGCCATCAGACACTAGAGTTTAAAATGTTGGACCTGGCCACAAGCTAAAGTGAATTGAGATTTTAATTTCTTCCCTTCTGGAAATCCTCATTTTAAGGATCAATGAAATAATGTCTGTTCTGCTTTCTAGGTGCAGTACATATCCAGATTTAAAAATCATTAGGCCTCAGATTAGCCCTAAATTTGAAATCACCTTTGCAAAAAATATATAACATTAAGAAAATGACAAAGGTGAAAAGAGATCTGACCAAACCTACTCCATCTTGCTTCTAACCTCTAAGCTTCCCTTGTTCAAACTAACTTTGGAAGGAATTTATAGTGTGACTTTGAAACAAAGGTGATAACAGCTATTTCCCAAAACTAACCTCCTTCTTGCTTGGGGACCAGACTACTGCCGCTGTAAGACTAACAAAGTAGCCAAAAGATTAGAAATTATGGTTTAGGAGTCATGCAACCAGAGGCCCCAAGATTCCAAACCTCCCCAGTTGCTCCTAGGGATAGCATCACTACTGAAAAACCTAAGATTGGTGCTCAAGATATTTTTCAAACCCCGCATTCTGATTCACTAGCTGGTGCCACCGAGACAGTTAATCTGGCTCAACCAATTATATGATCCATCTAGGAACAGAAGACAGCAAGAAGCACCCAATCACATCCTTGTGATTTCATTTCACCCCACCAATCAGCAGTCCTCACTCCCTGGACCTGTGCCCACCAAATTATCCTTACAAATCCCCAGTGTCCAAAGTTTTGGGGAGACAGATTTGAATAATGAAACTCCAGTCTCTTGTATAGGTTGCTCGGTATAAATTATACTCTTTCTCTATTACAATTCCCCTGTCTTGATAAAACAGCTCTACTGGGGCAGCAGGCAAAATTAACCCATTACAAGTTTACCTACGACCCAAATGCTTGTCATATTTCTGATTTGATAACCTTTTACATGGGAGGAATAAAACATTTACAAGAACAAGAAATTTGCACCAAATGAAAATGTGGCTGTCAATTATTTGACTTTTTTTAAGTCACTCCCATGAGAGTAAATTGTGGCACCCCAAAGTGGAGGGTAAGGCTAAGTGGTAAATGATGCTACAGGTTAGTTGTTTTCTATGAATCCCTTTTATGAAGCCTTCCTCGAACTCTAACCACTACCCTAATGAGATTATCAGGCGTGACAGTCAGTTCTAGCCACTAGAGAGAAAGAGACGCCACACACACACACACACACACATGCACACACAGAGTACTCTGTAAAATATGTGGCATGCTTATTCTCTTTTACTTTCCCTCCAATGTCTCCTTCCCTCTGGGAATCAAGTTGTGCAACTCGGGCTCTTTGTGTAAGCATTCCACCAAGTATGACGAGGCCATGAGTGAAATCATAGGATGTCTCTTGAAGAGGGACATAGCCTCTGCCTGTTGTAAACATTGTCTGATTATTTACTTCTTGATCAACTGGAAGAAAAAGATGAGAGGTAAGAAGTGTTTTGAACAAAATAAACAATATTGAATCTTAGATATTAGTATCATATGCTTTAACATGCTAACTTTAGCAAAAGTTTGTTTTACGATTTGTAGCTAATTATACCAAACTGTGGTCCTAAATTGGTATAGTAAGGAAAAATGTATGAGATAAACTTAATCTGGAATACATTCTTAAGTTCAGGACCATCAGATAGTGGAAATGCCTGCCAAATCAAAGCACTCAAAAGGAAAAGTTTCTGATAAAGGTAGAGACAGCGAAATCCACCCTGTCCTTGATACAGGAAGTCAGCCTAGATTAAATATAGTACTTCTAAGCTGATCCTCCCTGGTTGCACCACCAACAACCAGCCTTTCTCTGTGCTTAGCTTTTAAGACTAGAGTCTGGTGCTTGGGGTGTATGTGTGTGTGTTGGGGGTGGGGTATTTATGGAGGAAACTGTCTGCAAATCAGAAAGTTTCTCCTGTTTCAAATACTTGCCTTTTGAACCCAATCAAACTCTCAGCTGGTTGGTGTTGGCTTAGTGCATCTCTCAGACATTTTCTTTCCAATATACCAAGAGGCTCACAGACCACAAACACGAGCCTCCAGACCTGAGCCATTAGGCCTCTTTTGATTGGCAGTTTATGGACCCAATCACTGTTCTAAATTAATGTCTCTGTATTACTATAAATTGCAAATGAATAACTGTATGGCATGAGATTTTCTTTTGTACTATTAGTTGGACAGAGAATAGAGAAGACATTACTATTTATACATTAAAATAGTCTTAATTATATCTAGGAACATGCTCAAGCCTGCCTATTTTGTTTTTCATCTTGCTATATTCATTTAAAAGATTAGGTAGGATTTGGTTAAATATTAAGTTTATTTTTTTCTACAATGATGATAAAATAACAATCCCTTAATTTTACATCCTGCTGAATACACCCCTGGAAATGTGTGTGTATGCATCTATATCTGCTAACGTCCCCCAGAGTCTCTTGAATATTGAATATATCTTCTGCAAAATCTCTTCCTTTCTATCTTCTTCCTATTAACTTGCCATGTACTATATGGAAGCAGAAAAATAGTATCCCTTTTGGCCATCTCAAGGAAGTTCAAGGCTAGACCTCTTATCTTCTGACTAGAACTATGAAATTAGGAAATAAATCAACTAAAAAATGGTGGAAAACAGCTGGGCGAGGTGGTTCATGCTTGTAATCCCAGCACTTTGGGAGGCTGAGACGGGCAGGTCATCAGAGGTCAGAAGTTCGAGACCAGCCTGGCCAATTGAAACCTGTCTATACTAAAAATACAAAAAGTAGCTTGGCCTGGTGGCACACACCTATAATTCCAGCTACTTGGGAGGCTGAGGCAGGAGATCACTGGAACCCCAGAGGTGGAGGTTACAGTAAGCCGAGGTCGTACCACTGCACTCCAACCTGGGCGACAGAGCGAGACCCTATCAAAAAAAAAAAAAAAAAAAAAAAAAAAAAAAGAGTGGAAAACAAAAGAAGAAAGAAGAATAAAGAAATACAAAAGAATAATAAACCTTTGTTTGGTAAAACACACCATATTGATCACTCTTTTTTAAAACTGATTTTCAAAGTAAAATAACTTTTAAATATATAATTCACATGTATAACACATTTGTCAAGAACAGCGAGCTCAGTAGGAGAGGGGAAGGGATGGGATCCTCATTTATTAGCGTCTGGCAAGGTGCTAATTTTTTCATGTACTTCCTTTCTTTGCTCTAAACTGGCAGATTGTGGGACATGCCCTTCTGTGAGCCCACATGTTACTATCAGGAGTAACAATTGCCAAGAGACTATATTGTTAATTGACTTTTCCAGTTAAGTTAGAAATAATCAAAAAACACTTGCTACCAAACATATTGTCTAAATGTATAAGGTGTTTCTTGTCCTGTGACAGTCCATTCTAGTGAGCATAGGAATCTGTCTCTATTGACCATGTCTCTGGAAATGCCACAGTCTCATTCTAAAGATCATTCTTACATGCCCTGCCTGTGCCACAGGTGTAATAGGCGTAGATAGTTCATCTGAGCGTACTTGACTCTAGTTCATCTGAGCGTACTTGACTCAAGAACTTTAGGCAATTTATCTAAGGCCATACGGACAGTAAGAGACAGATTTTCAAAAGAACCAAGATCTTCAAGGCTCCAGTCCAGGTAGTAAGGCTTTGTCTCAAAAAGGATGATCAGCTCTGCGAAATGTTCTAGAAATAATTTCCAGAAGGACAAAATATAAATATGTCTGAAAATCCCCAGAATCTTAGCACACTTAATAGGAGATCATCTTTTCCCTTCTATCTTCTTCCTATTAGCTTGCGATGTGCTGTGTGGAGGCTATATTTAAAGTATTCCCTTCAGACTGTGGAGAGCCTCTGTCTTTCTAAGAGCCTCAGTACAATGCCACTGCGGATGGTGCCCAAATTATCATGATTTGACAACAATTTTTCAACTTTGTGATGGTACAGAAGTGATAAGCATTAAGTAGAAACTATACTTTGGGTACCCATACAATCATTCTGTTTTCTAATTTCACTAAATTGCATTGCTACTCAACACTTCATTATAAAATAGGCTTTGTATTACATGATTTTGCCCGATGAGGCTAAGCTATTCTGTTCAGTATGTTAGGTATATTAAATACATTTGGCTTACTATATTTTCAACTTATGACGGGTTTATTAGAATGTAATCCCGTCGTAAGTCTAGGAGCACCTGTGTAAAGCAGAACTGTGTCTGGATATTCATCTGGGTATGCATTTCCAATGCTGTACTGAGCTAAAAAGGATGAGGTCAGAGCTTCTGGAAAATTGTACAGAATGCTCTTGGCATCTCTGGCATTGCCCTGGAATATAACAATTCCAGAAGCTTGAGTGTGCATGATTTTGTCTCCTGTCCACCTATTATTGCTTAATGGTTATAAGTGACAGATTAGCCTATGTATTACTCTGAGAAAATGTATCTCTTCAGATCTTACCATTGAGAAAGCCTTCTTCCAAGAGAGTTATATATTTGACATGAGATAATTTTCTTGCCATGTATAGTTGGTGTTGCGCAATCAATGCCATAGAATACAGAGAATAATTGGAATATCTGCATTTTAAATAAACAGTATTGAATGTAATACTGGAGTGATTGAGCTCTGGGAAGCAAGACAGGTCAAATTAATGCCATACTTAGCAACATGCCCTTTTATCATGAATATTCCAATAGTGTAAAAATGCACCTGCTTTATTAGTGATGCCAATTTGCACTTACGCTTCAACAGGTAACGGGTCATCGATTATCATCAACAGGAAACTTCCAAAACGGTGTTCATTTGGAATTTACCCTCCAAAAGCAGTAGAGATGGAATTCTTCTGAAAGAGACTGGAAAAGGAGGGTGTGTGTGTTTTCTCTTTTATCTAACTCCTTTCCTTTGTTTCATTTTCACATGGCAGGCTGCAGAGATCTTGCCCAGTTCTCATGCCCTGAGGTCATACAGTTAAATGGCACTAGAAACAGGCAGGTCTGTTTCATCACAAGTGACAAAACCACATCCTCTAAGTTTGAAATTAGTGCAGCTGAAAATATAGTGAGAAATGAATCACATCCAGATGACATTTTTCAAGTTCTCCTCAATCTGATACAATCTTGTGGTTCTCTCCCTTCTGTTTCCTCTTGGGCATGCTACGGTTTATGAACTTGAGTGGAATCTGCCAGCCGTTCCCCAGGCTAAAGCATAGCACAAAAGTTCCATAGGGTGTGGACATTTGCTGATTACAGTTTTGCATCACTATGTCAATCTAGTCACCATTTTCTTGTTTCTATGATCATATTACAGTTAATCAGCCAGGGATCTTTTTTTTTTTTTTTTTTTTTTTTTTTTTAACGATGCAGATGCTAAATAGTATAATGTTCTTAAACGTTTTAAAGTAGCCTTTTACTATTCAAACACACCCATACACACAGATACACTACATCAACTATTACACTTCTTTATAATTACAACATTTATTTTAGAACAGTATACCAATTAGCAACAGTTGATAATGGTTCTGATATGTAAAAACCCAAATAGATTTTGATAAGTACTGACCTCACACAGGATGTAACTTACACAGTACCTTCTTCACCATCATTGCTTTGTTTTCAGAATGGCTTGTGGAACAACAAAAACTACAATTTATTTTGCACTTTTCTTAAATGAGTGCCTATGAGCAAATGAGAGATAAAATAGTACCCTTTAAAAAGATTCTCTCTTTCTCTCTCTCTCTCTTTTTTTTTTTCCATAGAGACGAAAGTCTTGGTCTGTCACCAAGGCTGGAGTGCAGTGCCGCTATCTCCGCTCACTGCAACTTCCTCTTCCGGAGTTCAGGCGCACACGGCCACACCAGGCTAATTCCTTTTGTATTTTGGTAGAGGCGGGGTTTCACCATGTTACCCAGGATGGTCTTGAACTCCTGAGCTCAGGCAATCCTCCTGCCTTGGCCTCCCAAACTGCTCGGATTACAGGCGTGAGCCACCGCACCCCGCCAAAAAATATTCTCTCTTCATTAAATCACATTGTAGTATTTATATCTGTATTTTGAAACTTCTGCATTGCTATAATGATCGTAACTAAAGGCTTAAGTCCCAGAACAAAATAAACCTTTTGGTAAGATTACATGATGAGCTTCTATAAATGGTTTCTTTCACATTAATTGGGACTTTTAGAAACTACTGTACATCTGTCTGTTACTATATCACATCGGGCTATAATAATCTCGTGATTATTATTAATATATTATTACAATAATAATTATTATTAATTTATAGCTGGAACTCGAAGTGGGTGCCTACCTCACCGGGGTTACTATTTAAGCCCAGCGTCTGCAGTTATGGCTGATTCACTGTTTACCTTCCACTGTACAATTCTCTTCATTGGGCTACTCATTTCTGTACTTGAACTCTTATAACAAAAAGAAAAAAAAAAAAAGAAAGAAAAAGAAAAAGCTGATTTTTCTCTTCATTCTTTAACGCCTCAAATATTAAAGTTTAGTAACTTTAATGTAATGTGTATAGAATGTAAATCTAGATTATCTGGCCTGAGAATTTACTATTCTGTTGATAGCAGCAGGACTTTAAATAGTATGAGGTCTTGAGATAGAGATTATTAGAAAAAAATTTTGATTACCAAGTCGGTTTGCAACTAAATGTAGCTCTCAAAATAAAGTGATAATATTAATTTCAGTTATATGTGAAAGAGAGGATTTTGATAGTATTAGGGCTTATAAATTCTTAGTATATTTTCATAGTTTTTTTTTTAAGGCCTCTAGAAAAAACAGTTTAGTCAGACTGTCTGTAGAGTTTGAGAGATAAAGTAGTAAATTATTAGTAATAAAACAATGTGTTGATAACTAACACCAAAGATTATTTTACTTAGCTCCAATTTAAACGCCTTTTTAATTCCAGTGATTAGAGTAGCAGTCACAAAATCTTAAGCGAGAAAAGATAATCTATGGAAACATTACTTTTTTAGAAGTATGAAATAAGTTCGAATACATGTATTTCTTTACACATGATGTACCCTCATTAATTCTTACCTCAGCATAGTCTAAAGTAGAACTACTCAAAACACAGTTTGGAGATCTGTTTATTTGTGGAATGTTTGTTACATATTTCCATATTTCTTCTGAGACAAATGTAGACATTCAGAGTGTTTCAAAAAATTTAGACAAATTTGACATTGCCATAACATTCAAATGTATAAAAAGGGAGCTTGCATTTTTATGTACTTTATTTATTTATTTATTTATTTATTTTTTACATTTTGCATAGTTGGACAGACTTACTCTAGGGGCTGTGTATATTTCTAGTTGCCATGAATTTTCTATTCCTTTTTTCTTTTTCTTTTTTTTAATGGAGACAGAGGTCCCAATCTCTTGGCCAGATGCTCTTTCAACTCCTGGGCTCAAGCGAATGTCCCGACTTCCAAATAGCTGGGACTACAGGCATATCCCACCATGCTCAGCTCCTTCTGTCTCTCTCTCTTTTTATTATCCACATTTATTTATTTAGTATTTATTCTGAACTCAAAGAACCCAAGATCATACACACTTTAAAGATCTCCAGAGCAACTTAATGTGGTATGTATGTACCATTCATTGTACATTGTACAAAGTGAATTTTTTTATTTATTTATTTATTTTTTTTTTTTTGAGACGGAGTCTCGCTCTGTCGCCCAGGCTGGAGTGCAGTGGTGCTATCTTGGCTCACTGCAAGCTCCGCCTCCCGGGTTTACGTCATTCTCCTGCCTCAGCCTCCCGAGTAGCTGGGACTACAGGCGCCCGCCACCTCGCCCGGCTAGTTTTTTGTATTTTTTAGTAGAGACGGGGTTTCACTGTGTCAGCCAGGATGGTCTCGTTATCCTGACCTCGTGATCCGCCCATCTCGGCCTCCCAAAGTGCTGGGATTACAGGCTTGAGCCACCGCGCCCTGCCACGAAGTGAAATTTTGTAAAAGTACATACAGACAAAAGACCCTTCAGCTATGCTCTTACTTTGGAGTGTATTTAAAATTTGAAGGAACACCAATGTTACAATCCTTGGATAGAAAACTCACACCATATTCTCAAGGTATTACACTTTTAGATCCCAGCCTCTAACTATTGATGACATAGTTGTCTGTTCTGGACCACACTTTGGGAATAGTTGCTGCTCAACACCTTCTTAGTAGCTAAAATAATGCGATTCAAAATGTCTGACTTCAGAAAGCCAGCCATTCTCCCTAGAAATTAAAAGGCTTCAGAAAAAGTCCTTCCTTGCATTTAGGCAAAGCAAAGTGCTGAGATTACACCTTGTAGAGTCCTATAGAATGAGTAGGCCATGGATCATTTGTCTCAGCAGAAAGAAATAGCAGCATTTCCTAGGTTTTTTTTTTTTTTTTTTTTTTTTTTTGACACTCCAAGAGATACAACTCCTTATTCCAGCCAAATAAATTAGGATAAACTACTACACAAAAGAGGCTGATATTTTCTCAGCAGGCTTTCAATAAATATTGGATATCTAACATGTTAGATATCAGGGCTTCAATTGTAGAGATGTATCAGATAGTATTTTTGAGTGTACACATAATTGTAAGACAGACCTGACAAATGTGAATTTGTTTGTTTTTACATAAGACTTTGGGATGGTCATCAGAATTTTCAGTGGAGGTGTTTGCTTCGTTTTGCCCTTGTCTTTCCAAAGAAGAAATAAAATTTAATGGCAATATCATTGTATCTGTTTCAGAAATTTGGTTTTCTCTACAATTGTCTGTATATGCTGTTTTAGGACTTCTGTATCCCTACATGCTCTCAGAAATGGTAGCTGGTGTACATTTTTACTAGTGTGATGGTCATTGATGTATTTGCTATTATTTGGGTAGTTGTAAATTTTAAACCATGACTAATGATTTGGTACAGGAATGCTGCTCTAGATATATAAAGATATCTTAGAGTTTTTTTGTTTTCTTTTTGTCGTTTTGGGTTCTGGAGTTGGGCCACTTTCTTCAGCCTATGTGTCGGATGAAGGAGAAAGTTTGTAAAAATCATGGGCAATAACAATTTTTTCATCTGTTGCTCTAAATCCCTGAACTACCATAAATTCTTGAGTCCAAGCTTTTGGTTTAATTTTGATATTTTTTCCTTAGAGACAGGGCCTTGCTCCATCACCCCGGGTGACTCAGCCTCCCAAGCAGTTGGGACAGTAGAGGAGCCTACCACCCTGCCAGGATAAGTAATCCTCCTGCCTTGGCCTCTCAAAGTGCTGGGATCACAGATGATTTTGTTCTAAACGTTTCAAATGTACTTGAATAAGGGCTGTGGACACATAAAAATTATATTTATGGTAAAGTGTTTTTTTTAAAAAAGGCTCAAAGCAGTCATTAATTCTATGATAGTGATCTTACCTAAGTCCCAGTATCAGTAAAATATCCTAAGTTGAATTTAAAAGGCATATTAGGTACATCACATAATTAATTTTTATTTTCCCATTTCTATACTTCTCAGTGTAAAGTATTTCACAATGAATGCAACTATGAAGTTTACATTCTCATAAATTAAAAAAGCAAAGAAAGAAATGTACTACTTTCCATGGTGTTTACACGGTTCATTCATTCAATTGACCATTCATTCAACAAGTGTTTATTGAAAATCTATCAATTGCCAGGTAGTGTTCTAGGCAGTGAGGAAAATGGGGACTAAATTGAACAAAAATATCAGCTTTCATTTATCTTCACATCACTAGGTGGAACTACTTAAGATTACATTTTATCTTCACATCACTAGGTGGAACTACTTAATCCCTTATGTTTATTGTTTCCCATCATGAAAATGTGGCATTGTTTACTTCTGCTGTCTCCTACTGAGGACGCTTGTATTGTTTCCATATGTAAATATTTCTTAATGCAGTAGATAGTTAACAATTTACAGGAATTCAAAGTTATACCTCAAGCTTTTTTTGTTTTTTTTTTTTTTTCTTTTTAAGAGACAAATTATCACTCTCACTCAGGCTGGAGTGCAGTGCAGTGGTGCAGTCATAGCTTACTGCAGTCTTGACCTCATGGGCTCAGACAATCCTCCTGCCCCAGCCTCTAGAACAGCTGAGACTACAGGTGCACACTACCACATACAGCTAATTTTTCTAATTTCTTTTTCTTTTTTCTTTTTTTTTTGTAGAAGTGGTGATATGGTTTGGCTTTGTCTCACACAAATCTCATCTTGAATTGTAGTTCCCATAATCCCCACGTGTTGTGGGAGGAATCAGGTGGAGATAATTGAATCATGGAGGCAGTTCCTGCCATGCTGTTCTTGTGATAGTTGAGTTCTCATGAGATCTGATGGTTTTATAAGGGGCTTCACCCTTCTCTCAGCACTCACTTCTCTTTCAACCACCATGTAAAGAAAGACATGTTTGCTTCCCCTTTTGCCATGATTGAAAGTTTCCTGATGCCTTTCCAGCCATGCTGAACTGTGGGCCAATTAAACCTCTTTTCTTCATAAATCACCCAGTCTCGGGTATGTCTTTATTAGCAGTGTGAGAAGGGATTAGTAGAGATAGGTTTCTTTCTATGTTGCCCAGTCTGCTCTCACACTCATACCCTCAAATGATTCTCCTGCCTTGGCCTCCCCAAGCACTGGGCCCAACTGTTTTTGATTCAGGGTCAATCACAGCTTGTCAATATGTGCTTTTTCTGCAAGACACTTTAGAACATGTCTGTTCTATTCTGGAAAATATCCTGGCCTAGCTGCACAGTAAGGTTGCTTCCAAGGGCTGTAAGAACTCATTGACTCTGTCTGTGAGTGTTCAGGTTGGCTTTACAAGGAAAAAAAAACATTTAAAACTGTTAATCTGGTAGAACTAATCCTTCCTGGGACCTAGCCTAGCAGTAATCAGTAAACAATCACCTCTCAGTTACCTGTGACAATGAATGATGTACTGTGGAGGACAGACTTGGACAGGAAAAAAAGTTTATCTATATCTATGTATCTATGTACATACATACATAAAAATTAAGTTCTAATTATGTATCAAAGAATGACTTTTGTCATAGTGCTAATAGTTTGTCTAAGTGCTAATAGTGAGGTTCAAGATAAAAACTGGAAAGTTAAAAAAAAAAGGTACTAGAAAGGAATGAGATAAGACACTAAATGAATAATTTACTCTTATCAATGGAAGTAGATAGTCTTTTTTAAAAAAAACCTAAGAGTGGGGTCATTTCATTGTGATTTATCACCACATATTGCTCTTATACATGAACACTCACCATATAACATATAGGAAAACAATAAGAATATATTGGAGACTGTAGCTTTTCTCTAAGGATATCCTGACAGCTGCAGAGAGCTTTTGGTGTTTAAGGAAAAGGAAGGGCACACTATCAATATAAAGAGCCGCGATGCCATTGTAGACTCTGAGATAGAATAGATTGGTTTTGAAGGAAATGTTTGATAAGGGATTTGATTGGAAGGGATTGCATTTGGCTTCTCTGTGTGGATGACAACTGCTTCTGGAAGTCATGTTTAGCTCTCTTCCCACGACCTCAGTCACCACCACTGCTGAGCTGACAAGAATGGCCAGTCCCACTGGAAACTCTTACAGTCACTGACTGCCAGATATTGCTCTGTAACTACCAGGCATTCACTGTACAGAGGGCAGGATTGTATACTTGCTTTTTGATACTCACTGCTGAAGACTAAACTATTAATACTTCTTCTCTCGCTGAAGAATAGTTAGAAATGCAGAAGTTAGCAACAGTTAACTACATAAAGCTTGTTTCAATAATAAAATATAGAAGCAATTACTTAGCTTTTAAGAATTTTATTTTTATTTATTTTTTAGATTGACCTCCATCTTATTCCAACTACATGGGAAGTCAGTTAATGCTTACTTTTTATTTATTTGTTAATGCAGAAAAACAACAATTTCAAATGTGAAAGCGTCATTAGAGGAAATGAAATTATGAATAACACAGCTGTCCCAGTGCTATTTTATGCAACGATTATCTATTATGAATTGAATCTATGTATAATACGGTAATAAAATACAGGAAAGGCAGCTAGGTCAGCAACGGTGCCCTTTAAAGAAAACTTATTAGTCTTACAAAAATGAAAATGGGAAAAGAATAGTAGCTTAATATGCTAATAGAGATCTATTTGTGAATTAAGAATGGAAGTAACTAATTTAGAGAAAATAAGCTAATTTTTAGCTATGAGATAGATTTATAACAGAACAACTTCTCATGCTCTGTGAGTGACTTATTTATTGCTTTTTATTCAGAATGAAAGATAGGTTTCCAGTTTCTTACAGCAATATTACTGAATAAGAAACCCTTATATGCTTATTTAGTTGGAAACTCACAGGCATTCTATGAGTTGTGTTGCTTAGGAATATTTTTAGGGAGGGTGATCTATCGAGTTTTCTACAAATCATTTCACTTTCTAGTGGTTTAACCAATTAAATAACAATTACTATCAGAGTATAGAATTTTCACCCTGCTATTGAGTGAGACTATGGAGGCAAGGTTTCAGCCCATTGACAATTACGTGAAAAATAGATTTTTTTTTGTAGATGCATATTATTTGGTTAACCTGATGGCATTCTATGCACTCATTTAGTCTATGTGTGCGCGCACACAGTTGTGTGTGTGTGTGTGTGTGTAGTGAATGGAAAAACTAGAAGGCACATTTTAATCATATTCTAAAGACACTACACAATTGTAATAGGCATTGCCCCTTTGTATCAATAGGAAAGACTAAGAAGAAACAATAAAACTTATCCTTTTTTCATAGAATTAATAGTGGAGAAGAGACTATGATTAGAAGAGATATTAGTGAAGCAATTGTAATAAATGTTCACCTATGCTGTAACAGGGAACTTATATGTCAGGGGAGTATAGTAAGTACCCCTAAACTAGCCTAAGAGTGACCAAAAAATGCTTTCTGAAGAAAGTGATATATGCGTTATTAAACTGCGTAATGAAAGTTAATCCCCCAACGTTTCCTCCTCCTTTAAATCCAACCCCTTATCTTCTCCATTCTTGCAAATATAATTACTGCATTAATTTCCTGGGACTGTTACAACAAAGTACCACAAACTGAGTGTCTCAAGACAACAGAAATTAATTATGTCACAGTTCTGAAAACTAGAAGTCTGAAATCAGTGTGAGCAGGACCATGTTTTCTCCCTTCCAAAGGAAGGTCCTCTCTGCCTCTCTGGCTTCTGGCAGCCCCAGGGGTTTCTCGGCTTGTGGTAGCATAGCTCCAGTCTTTCCATATTCACATGCTGTCTTGTCTTCCTTCTGTCCTTCTGTGTTTATATATCTCTGTGTCTTCTCATGGTGTTCTATCTGTGTGTCTATGTCCAAGTTTCACTATTCTTATTTTATTTTTATGAGGATATCAGTCACACAGGACTAGGGCCCATCCTAATAACCTCAGGTTAACTTTTTTGAATCTCCCAAGACCCTATTTCCAAACAAGATTACGAACACAAGTATCGACAATTAGGACTTCAACATATCATTACTGGGGATAGAGAAGACACAATTCAACCCACAATTTATTAACATCTCTTTGATCCCAAAGCACAAGTCAAACATTGCTCTGATGTTTGATCTCTGGACAGTATGTTACAATTTACTGTATAGAAGTGGCTACATATACAATTTCTAGTGGGAAATTTTCTTATGTACTTTACTTTTTTATCTGCCTCCTTACTTTTGTATCTACTCCAGCACAATGCTTTCTTGTTAAATACTGAACGTACAGATTAATAAAGAAGTAAAAGATATTTTATTTTCTAGAGTGATTTTTCAATGGATTCCAAACTTATTAAGAAAAAGAAAAGAGAAAAATTCCCTGCAGTTTATGCACTGTCTCACATTAACTTCTAATTTGTCAGAAAAATACCAAAAGAATAGCAAAACTCCCAAGGTGATAATATGAAATAGCCTAATATATTATCCTGACAACATCCCTACAGGCTGCCAAGAAATATGAAATTCAACAAGCAAAGATGCTCTGCTGCAGAAACTTCACTGTAAGAGCAGGAATGATCACCTTCAGAAACTATACTCAAGACCACTGCAACTGCACAGGAATCGTATGCAGAAAGACATTATCGCTCAGGCTCAGAGCACAGTGCTTGGTAAAGCTAATTATATTCCATTGGAAGCGTTTGAACAATTTTTAACAATAATGAAAAATCGATATGCTTTTGTAGTCTCTGTTTATTAAGCAAGAAAAGAAATTACAAAGATTGGCCTGGAGGTTAAAGAATTAAACCTCTAGACATTGCGTTTTCTATATCACTTCAAATCTGTAGAATGAAATACATTTCAACTTATCTTCAAACTGTACTTTTCTTATTTCATTCCTATAGTGTTAACACTAAGTTAAGAGATCAGTAATGCAATAAGTAACTATAATGTGATCAAGTCACGGTGAACCAGAATCTTCTGATAAATTTACAAAAACCAACCTTCTATTCTAATATTTCAGATTTCATCAGACTGTCAGTGACCAATTCATGCTAATCATCATACAAAAAGTGCTTCTAGGAATCAGAATGTCAATTTATTAACTTTTAAATCACATTGCAATCGCAATATAATCTGCTCAAATTCAAAAGTAACAAAAATTCAACTTACTGAAAGAAGAGAAAATGCCCTATTAGTCTGAAAATACTAAAAAAAGAACAATAACAAGATTTCTCAAAATAATATGCGGGAATAGACTTTCAAGTACGTCAAGTGTGATTCAAAATAGGATCATTTTTCTGAAGGCCAATTTGACAATATGCACCAGGTATTTTCTAAAAAGCATACACCTTTAGGTTCTGCAATAAAACTTACAAGAAATTATCTTAAGTTGTCAGATAAATGTGTAAAAATATATGATTAAAAATTACAGTATCATTTATAATAACAGAAAAATATAAAGTATTAAAATATCATTAGTATTAACATAGGTAAAAATTTTATACAATGAAATACTATGCAACTGAATCTGAACCTGATCAATTCTCTAGATTGAATTCTAATTTATAAGAAATACAAGGGAAGAAGAACATATTGAATAATACCATGAAAAAGTAATCAGCAAAGTTCAATCTTGACAAACTCTACAGAATAAAATATTCCATCTTATAACAAATTGCAAGGAAAAAAAAAGAAGTGAGGAAGTAAGAACCAATCATTTAAAACTAACTTAGAAATACATTATCCAATATGGGATTTATTTGGATCCAAAAGCTCATAAAGATGAATAAAAACTATTGATGCCAAGCAGAGAGATTTAAGCTTTGAATGACATTTGATTATATTAAGGAATTGTAATAACTTGTTAGATGAGATGTTGGTATTGTTGTTTTTAAAAAGACATCCATATTTGCAAAACAGATTCATTGTATATTTGTTTCCAACCATGTCTGATTCTGGTGAGACAGAACAGAGTCATATGCAACAAGTTACGTGAAGTGGATGTTTTTTCTTCCAGATGGGCAGCAAGGGACAGCAGAAGCCTAGAATTCATTGTGAGCTGGTCCCTCAAAGCTCAGAAAACCTGCCCGGTGGATGGACTCTCATCTGCACATGCCCCACTTGCAATTGAGGGACCTAACATGGCTTGGCTGTGTCCCCACCCAAAACCTCTTCTTGAAATGTAGTCCTCACAATCCCCATGTGTCAAGGGCAGGACCAAGTGGAGGTAACTGGATCATGAGAGTGGCTTCCTCTATGCTGTTCTTGTGATAGTGAGAGAATCTCAGGAGATCTGATGGTTTTGTAAGCATCTGGCATTTCCCCTGATTGTACTCACCCTGTTCTGCCACTGTGTGAAGAAGGTGCTTTGTTTCCCCTTCACCTTCCGCCATGATTGTAAGTTTCCTGAGGCTTCCTCAGTCATGCTGAACTTTGAGTCAATTAAACCTCTTTCCTTTGTAAATTACCTTGTCTCTTGCAGTTCTTCATAGGAGTGTGAAAATGGACTAATGCAGAACCCTAGAAAGTAGTCTACCCAGGGCATTTTGCCACAGAGCCACATGACCCTTTAGGTCAGTTAAAGGATGTCCCAATTCTGGGGGAGATTGGAACAGAGACTGGGCTTTTCTGGCCAGTCCTTATCTCAAAATGTTGCATTCAAACTCTTTCTACCATTATTCTCAAGAACTACAAGCAAGAAAAGACTGAGAACTGGCCCAATTCAAAGCCACCCAGAGAACTGTCCTGCAATATTTCTCAGATGTGTGTGTGTGGACAAATTGATATAACATCTGGGGTTTGTTTACAATAATTCAGAAGTGGGGTGGTGGTAAATGTGTGAGGTCTGGACAAAAAAATGATTCAATTAATAATTTTTGAAGCTTAATCAGAACATGGGAGGTAATTACACTTTCTCTATTTTTATAACATTTTAGAAAAAAAATAAAAAAATTTAAAATATGTAGAACTAAATGAAAAAGCATAACATATAACTAAATATAACATTTCTTTTTGTGTAAAATATGTGACGGTAAGCACACATACATTGTAAAAAATGCTGGAAAGATAAACCAAATATTAACAGTAATGATCTCTGGATGGTGGCATATGAAAATCATTAATTTCAGTATACTTTTCAGTAAGTTGTGACTTATTTTGCAGTACTAAGTCTAGAAGAAGAAAAATGGAATTTTGTCACCTAGAATATTATATTTTTATTTACTATATATTTCCTGTGAACTAAATATTTTACATCTTTATCCAAACAACTGTATTGCTTGTGTCAAAAATAATTTTAAGTGCATTAAAGAGGCTTAAATAACAGTTCATATAGTCACCAGCATACTAAATGTTTCAGAGGTTGGAATTATCTGTCTTGGAAGGTGTTGATAAAAGTTGCCAAGTCCTCCCTCTTCGGTTTAATTTTTTTAAACTATGCACAGACCACCTCCTTTTGTTGATACATTCTCTTTTCAGAAATGTTTGCCAATTAACTCAGCCAGAGTTTACTTTTCTTTTCATTTCATGACTTTGGTTTGGGAAATACCCAGCCCACTAAGGATTTCTACATATATTTAAGGGCAGCCAATTTATATTGACTTTTACAAGTTTAACTCTTTGGGCCTGCTTGTGCTTCTATACTTGGGGATCCCATTTTACAGATCCCTAATTTTGCTGTTCTTCTGGATTGCTAAGAATGTCAAGTTCAGGTTTTATTGTCCATAGCATTTCTGCTTCTAACCAACCAGTGGGTCACATCTCTCACTGTAATACATATTGTACTGACCTCTATGCATATTTCCCATATCACATTTTGAATTTTTTATTCCTTTCATGCGTTCTGTCCCTTGACAGGTTTCTATTCAATGCCAGGTTGAATTTAACTTTCTTTAACTTACACATCTTTCTTCTACATAAGTTGTAAAGGCTATTTTTTCCTTCCTTTTTTCTTTCCTTCCTTCCTTCCTTCCTTCTTTCCTTCCTTCCTTCCGACTGCGGGCTACATAGAAATAGGATGAAACCTGTGACTGCCAGCTTTCCCCCACTTCCCTGGTGACCTGTATCTCTCAGCAGAGGCAGACATAATCCCCTTGGGAACATAAATTCATTAGCCTGGGAACCACACCCCCACCCCCAGAGCAGCTGCAGCAAACCCCACCTAAGGAGAGGCTGAGCTCAGATATGTCTATGCCTGCACCCACTTGGTGTTCTTTCTCTACCTGCCCTGGCAGTCAAAGACAAAGGTCATAATCTCTTAGGAGCTCTGTGGCCCTGCCTACCCTGAAAAACCTGAATACTTAACCTTAAGTGTCCCTAGGGTAAGTTTGCATCCTCTCTATAGGAACACGCCACCTCCCGGCTAGAGGCCAACCAACACAAAACCAGCACACTAAACAAAAACACAATCAAGGACCCTCACAGAGTCCACTTTACCCTCCTGCTACCTCTCCTGGAGCAGGTACTGGTGTCCAGAACTGCAAGACCTCAAGATAGATCACATCACAGGGCTTTTTGCAGACATTTCCCAGTACCAGCCCAGAGCCTGATAGCTCTCTGGGTGGCTTGACTAAGAAGAGCAAAAACAATCACCACAGGAAACCCCATTCCTAGGGGAAGCCAGAGAACACCACATCAAGGGATTATCCCCTGGGACAAAAGAATCTGAACAGCAACCCTTGAATCCCAGATCTTCCCTCTGACATAGTCTACCCAAAAGAAAAAGAACCAGAAAAACAATTCTGGTAATATGGCAAAACCAGGTTGTTTAACACCCTTAAAAGATCGTAACAGCTCACGAACAATTAATTTAAAGCACGTAAAATCTGCTTATTGATTTTCAATTGCCAGAAAAAGAATTCAGAAGGTTGATTATTAAGCTAATCAAGGAGATACTAGAGAAAGATAACGTTCAACTTAAAGAAATAAAAAATGTGACAGCATATGAAAGAAAATTATTCAGTAAAATAGATAGCATTAAAAAAATCACAACTTCTGGAAATCAAGGATACACTTGGAGAAATGTAGAATGTACTGGACAGTCTCAGTAATGGCATCAAACAAGCAGAAGAAGCAATTTCAGAGCTCGAGGACAAGGCTTTCAAATTAACCCAATCTGTCAAAGACAAAGAAAAATGAATTTTAACAAATAAAGCCTACAAGAAGTTTCGGACTATGTTAAACATTCAAACCTAAGAATAATTGATGTTACTGAGGAAGAAGAGAAAACTAAAAGTTTGAAAAACATATTTGAGGGAATAATCGAGGCACACTTCCCCAGTCTTGCTAGAGATCTAGACGTTCAAATACAAGAAGATCTAACAACACCTGGGAGATTCATTGCAAAAAGATCATCACATAGGCACATAGTCATCAGGCTGTCTAAAGTCAACCTGAAGAAAAGAATCTCAAGAGCTGTGAGGCAAAAGCATCAGGTAACCTATAAGGGAAAACCTATCAGATTGACAACAGATTTCTCAGCAGAAACCCTACAAGCTAGAAGGAATTGGGTTCTGTTTTTAGCCTCCTTAAACAAAACAATTATCAGCCAAGAACTTTTTACCCAATGAAACTAAGCTTCATAAATGAAGGAACGATATAGTCTTTTCCAGACAAACAAACACTGAGAGAATTCACCACAACCAAGCCAGCACTACAAGAACTGCTAACTGGAGCTTGAAAGCTTGAAAAATATCCTCAAAATACACCAAAATAGAACCTCCTTAAAGCATAAATCTCACAGGATCTATATAACAAAAACACAATTAAAAAAGATATTTAGGCAACAAGTAGCACAAAGAATAAAATAGTACCTCACATCTCAATATTAACATTAAATGTAAATGACTTAAATGCTCCAGTTGAAAGAAAAAGAATGGAAGAATGGATAAGAATTCACCAACTAAGTTTCTGCTGTATTCAGGAGATGCACCTAACACAAAAGGGCTCAAATAATCTTAAGGTGAAGGGGTGGATAAAGCTATTCCGTGCAAATGGACACAAAAAGTGAGCAGGAGTAGCTATTCTTACATCAGGAAAAAAAAAAAAAAAAAAAAAAAACTTAACACAACAGCAGTTATAAAACACAAAGAGAAACATTATATAATGATACAACAACTAGTCCAACAAGAAAATATCACAATTCTAAATATATATGCACCTAACACTGGAATGGCCATATTTATAAAACAATTACTACCAGCTTCATTCTTCTACATGAGGGTATCTAGTTTTTCTAGCACCATTCATTGTAAAGAATGTTCCTTCTTTATTGTGTGTTCTTGGCACCTTCACGGAATGTTGATTGGCTATAAGTTTGTGGGTTTATTTCAATGTTCTCTATTCCGTTTCATTAGTCTATCTGTCTGTTTTTATGCCAGGACCATGTTGTTTTGATCACTATTGCTTTATAGTATATTTTGAAGTTGGTTTACATGATGCCTCCACCTTTGCTCTTTTCGTTCAAGATTTCTTTGGCTAGTCAAGGGCTTTTGTGGTTCTACATGGATTTTTAGATTGTGTTTTTCCATTTTTGTGAAGAATGTCATTGGAATTTTGGTGAGGATTGAATTGAATCCATAGGTTTATTTGAGTAATATGGCTATCACAATAATATTAATTCTTCCAAAATGTACATGTGAAATATTGTTTCATTTATTTATGTCTTCAATTTTGTCAGGAATTTATTATGGTTTTCAGCATAGAGATGTTTTAGCCCCTTGGTTCAATTTATTAATAAGTACTTCATTTTTTTTAAAGCTATTGTAAGTGGGATTGTTTTCTTGATTTTTTTCAAATAGGTTTCTATTAATATGTACAAATGCTTCTGAATTTTTATGTTGATTTTCGTCATGGAACTTTACTGAATTTATTTATTAGCTCTAACAGGTTTTTAATGGAGTCTTCAGGGGTTTCTTCATGTAAGATCATATCATCTGTAGAAAGAGACAATTTAACTTGTTCCTTTTCATAGTGGGTGGCTTTTTATTTATTTATCTTACCTAATTACTCTGGCTAGGGCTTCCAGCACTATGTTGAAGAAAAGTGATGAGAATGGGCATCCTTTTCTTTTTCAGATCTTAGAGGAAAGCTTCCCTCAGTATGATACTAGCTGTGGTTTTGTTATATATGGTCTTTATTATATCGACGTACATTCCTTCTATATCTAATTTGTTGAGAGTTTTATCATGAAAGAACAATTAATTTTCTCAAATAACATTTTTACATCTGTTGAAAAAAATCATAGAGTTTTTTTGTCCTTCATCCTATTAATGTGATATATCACATCTATTGATTAGCCTATACTGAACAATACTTGCATCCCTGTGATGAATTACACTTGATCATAGTGAATGATCTTAATGTGCTGCTGAATTCAGTTTTTTGGTATTTTGTTGAGTATTTTTGTATTCTATGCTCATCAGGGATATTGGCCTTTAGTTTGTTATTGTTGTGTCCTTGAGAATAACTACTCTTAACATTTAGGCATATTAGTGTAATGCTGTCACTACTGCTGTTAGTGTAGGAAATCAAACACCAAAGATAAAGTGAATGTTCTCTTTGCCTGCAACCCTTAGATACTCTCTCCTCTCCCACTTGTTGACTGAAACCAATTTCATGGGTTTGGCATGTTTATTTTCAGTGAACTTTTTACTTTTTACATAAGCAAAGTAAATATACTTGCATAAGAAATTTATAGCCTTTGTTTGAGTGGTTTTAATGTAAAAATGTTTTTCCAGGCTCAGGACAAGACTTGGTCGAAGCACCTGGACAGGTACCTTTGGCATGGACATTCTGGAGCAGGAAGTGGACCAAGCAGATTGAGGAAATGAAGAATAGACTGGATGCTGAAGTTGGTTTTTAGTTGATGGGCTAGTTTGTGGGAGCAAGTGAGGAACATTCAAAAATGATTGCAAGACACTTTTAAAAAATTAATTTCTAACAATTTTCCAAGTGTAGCCTTAAAAACAAAAATCAGGTCACTCAGAAAATTCAGAGGCAACATTATTTTGTAAGCACAGATTAATAAAACCCGTGACATGTGGATTACTCAATGTTCACTCTCTCGGCCCTTTTAAGATTTTCACAGACATCAAGAGTAACGTATTATTAAATATCATGCACACATCTCTTAAAGATCAGCACACTTGTTAGTAAAGACTAATTTACACCTCACTTAGGATTCAAAGCTACATGAGAACAGGAACACTTCCGTTAAACTCGGGGGTCAGGTGGCTGGCAGAGTGGGCTCTGAGATGAAAATTTATGAATGTTGGGAAATCAGTACAGGGAAATTGGGCATTGATTCTCAAATAGCCTCTTCACAATTTCCTTACAACCCAATATCTGATGACATTTTAAATGAACGGAGGAAATAAATTATTTTTACATATTATTTGTGTGTTACTATGTTTTCTAAAGGGAAATGTTGATATTTCCTAAAAGGTTTTGTATCACAAAAGTCAATTCTTCTAATCTTTGGACAGCCCTATGTTGTTATGTTTCTGGCATCTCCTCAGCCACCTGTGCAACTTTCCTAAATTTTCATTTCACGAAACCCAAGCAATCTTTTAATACGCTTAATAAAATCAGACAAGGCAAACTTCAGGCTTTAGGGTTAGAAGAATAGGGGAAAATTAGAGAGGAAAATGCATATGGAAAAAATAACACTGGGCTGTTATTCTAGTAAATGGTCACATTTGTTTTCAATATGGCTTTGAATGTGGTGTGCAGCATTGAAGTTTGACTTTTCTTCGAAGTCAGCTTCAACCCAAAAAAGAATGGAAGAAGTTATTGAAGAATGCAAAGAATATCCGGAACAAAGAAATACTCAGATATGAATAGTTTCCCAGATATTACTTAGGTTAATTTGGTTACATTTTCCTCAAGGGTAAAATAAACCTAGTAATAATTGTCATGGCTGGGCATAGAATATTTTCAATAATTTTTTAATTTTATTTCTAGCATACAGATAATCCCACTGTTATTTTAGTTTAAGTTAGTTTAAGCCAAAGGTTGTGTGATCAGTAATGCTGGAAAATGAAGAGAAAGGGCAACATCTTTGACTCAAGAGGAACAATAACTTTGCAATGAGAGGCTCCAGATAAATTTCTCCGTAGTGGTATTTGCTACTTTGTTACTCTTTTATGTGCATTTATTTTTAGTCATGACAGAACAACAGTCAGTCACAACGGATGAAAATGTCCCTTGGGGCCTGGCGCGGTGGCTCAAGCCTGTAATCCCAGCACTTTGGGAGGCAGAGACGGGTGGATCACGAGGTCAGGAGATCGAGACCATCCTGGCTA